>NW_019394259.1:0-103970 GCF_000612105.2 Orussus abietinus
CGAATACGTGAGCCTCCAACGGCGACTGGTAGATCGTACCGCCATCGCGAGTGCGCGAGCTCCTATCAGAAATTCGTTGCACCGCCCTTGGGGGCAAAAAACGGTGAAAGCCAACGTACGAAACCAGAGGGCAGCACAGGATGCGAACACACAATCCTGCCCGTGTGCAATCTCCCAACTCATCTCTGGAACAGTCTCCCGATTCGCCTGAACTCGCCTATGTTTGTAATCACACGTGTAACCGTGTGAACATTTTCTGCAATTTTCTTGAATCGTATCAGTGACGTGATGATGTATCGTAGGAATTCATAGGTCCTTTTGAACATTTGTTATAAAATGTTTCCTCAATTTCGTAATGCGTGTCGAAGAAATGTAACTCTAAATGTGGAGAATGTCGGGTGTTTACAAAAATGTTGGGTGAGTTTATTTAGTTAATTCCTTATTTAATATACTGAAAACAAACTTTCTTTGTGAAGTTACCCGATTTTATAATACTGATATGTTGACAATTAATAGTTTACGATGCCGGTCTTGGGTGAACGAATTCCTGTGCCTGAAGTTGAGCCACCAAAAAAGGCTAAAAAAGATAAAACCCCTATAATCGTATGCAAAAGGAGTGAATTTAACTTTTATGAAGGTGATACTTATCCTAAGTTTAAACCAATCGAATTGGCATCGAGAGCATGGTATCACAGAAAATCCAAGGGAGATCACTTTACTATATATCCTATAAAAAATGTAATATAATAATAGATTTAATATCAATATCAATATTGTCTAGAATTGTATTTCAATTACATTTGATACTATAAATTACCCACAATTTAAATATATTTTAGATTGAAGGAATAACAAATGTGACACCTAGTAGTAACGTTACGTTTAAAGATTTTAATTTGAACTGGAATTTATTGAAAAATTTGCGTGACCAATATGACATTGAATGTCCAGTTGAAATCCAGGAACGAGCAATCCCTATGATTCTGAGTGGGGAGAATGTAATTATAGCAGCTCATACTGGATGCGGAAAGACTTTGGCTTATTTGCTTCCACTCCTACATCAAATCTTAAAATGGAAAGACATTACAGACAGACATTTCAATTCACCACTGGGATTGATTATTACTCCCAGCAAAGAATTAGCGGCACAAATCGCGGTAAGTTATTAATGCAAATAACTAAATATGTTAAAATATAAAATGAAATATCTTGAACATTTAATATGTTTAAGGATTCTAATCTAAGATTTAGTAATGTGAATATTTATTTGCCCTTTAATGTTAGAAAGTAGTCATCGCATTAACACAGGATATCGACTTCAATGTGAAAACAATTGTTGGCGGCCAAACAAAACACTTATTGATGAGTAAACCCATCGAAAATGTTGACTTAATAATTGCCTCTCTAGGAACAATAAATAAACTAGTTAGAGATGGGCTATATAAAATGGATCATGTTCGCATCACCGTTCTGGATGAAGCAGACTCCTTGTTTGATGGCACCTTCCAAGCTAAACTTAGACAGGTTCTACGTAATATCACTGTGAGTATAAAATCATATTGCCTATAAATATATTAACAATTTCCATATAATAGGAAGTTTGATAAAATATTTTTATCAATAGTTTGGATTCAAGCAAGAACACTTGCACAACACACTACCTGTAACTGCCCAATTAATGCTCGTTTCGGCCACGATGCCTACTGATCTCATAGAAACACTTCATGATATTGTAAATGTAAGTAAACATAAATATCTAAGTTGTCTACTGCAAAAATATTATATCCTTTTGACAAGATACTTCATCGATAGAGCTATGTGCTACTAGTCTTTACTGGAATATTTTTAAATTTTCAGACAGACTCCCTGCAGACTGCATCAACAAATAGACTACATCATGTTCATGTGCTGCAAAAGTTTATACGGCTGATGAAACCCGATAAACCTACAATGTTATTGAAAATGGTGAAACAAAAGTATTTAAATGATTGTCCACTTATCATATTCAGCAATGAAACATCAACTTGTGACTGGATCAGCATGTATCTGAACGAATTTAATATACGCAATGTTAACTTAAACGGTCAAATGAACCTTAAATTGAGGAGAGGAATGTTTTCTCAATTTCAATGCGGTAATGTGACTGTACTAAGTACCACCGATGCTGGATCCAGGGGGCTAGACACTGTAATGGCCCGACAAGTCTTAAATTATGATCTACCCACATCAACCGTTGACTATATCCACAGGTAAACTTCCTTATTAAAAATGTACATGTTTGACTAACTCATTTAGCTGGCTGAGCTTGTGATAGAAAATCGAATCAGCTTGAGTATTGCATGTACATTAACTCTAGTTTCATTTATTCTATATTAGGTGTGGTAGAATTGGAAGATTAGGCAGTCCACACGATTGTAAAGTGACAAGTTTTGTCGCACGTCCATTGGAAATTGTTTTGGTACAAAAGATTGAAAGAGCCATTCGAAAAAAGGTACCTATACCACTCTGCGATGTTTTGAAAGATGCAAATGAGAGTGATAAAATAGATAGCAAATACGACCAAGAACTGCAAGACATGTTGGATAATATACCCGACCCAAAAACATCGCAGTATTCAGAGGAATATCCAACGCCTTATTAATTTCCATATATTCTTTTTCACAATCATGTAAATTAACTTCAATGTATTTTAATGCATTTGCATGTTATGACTTTGTTGCATTAAATCATTTTTATGTGTATAATTGTAATGAATCATTTAATAGATTTTTAGACACCGATATCGAACATTTCTTAGAAATCTGCGTACATATGAGATCAAGTGAGCGATTACAGCACAGCCCAACGTTAGGTAAGTAATGTGCCCGACATAATTTACATACTTTTTCTTTTGTAACAATAAATTGTTAAGAATTTTACGCCACCTCTGCCTCAACCTCAGCAACACGTTGAAAATATTCCGGTCGGCACTAGAAGAGTCGCCATTTTGACGCCGTGTCGTGATGCCATCTCTCGGCTGAAATTCCAACTTTGTAAAAGCAGACTCCCAGTTGAACAGAAATCTACCCTGATCTACCCACTAGAGTACAAAAATATCAAAGCGGAAGCAATTATCGGTCCTATCAACCATACCACTAATCGTGTACAAAATTCTCCCACAATTTCTGCATGGGAAACAAAGGAAATTCTGAAAAATCTGTAGAAATTCGTGAAGAACCCAGTCCAGTTACGCAATCGCATCGCCTAAGCCGTTCCAAAACAGATGTCTTCAAGCATGATTTTCCAGGAAGACGGTACAAATACAGGAAAGCAAATCGTTACGAGCGAGAATAATTCCACTCGATTCCGAGAACCATTTCCGCCCCATATATATTCCGTCAAGCAGAGTTTAGAATCCGTAACATTCGGCGTCGAGACTTTTTCGCGGAGCCTGAAATTCGTCCATTTATAGCCGGGCATGAGTCAATCGAGATATCGCACGAGAAGCATCAGAAGGGAGCCGCCATCCTTTTCGGAAAAAAAACCTTGGGGGCCAGCAGCAAGCGTGCTTTTATCTAACCGACTCCAGAATTCCAGTTGCACGCATATGCGCGCACATGTTGACAGTTCCTGTCGGTTTCCGCAGAGGAAGTGACGATATATCGTCTATACGTTCGTGTCGGTGTAGTCTTCCATGTCCGGCGGCACTCCCACACCTTGACGCCCACATGAAGTAAATAGTAGTACTATGGGCACGTCTAGACCAGTTTATTACTCACTTTGCATTTTAGTGAAATTAAACGCGGACACCTATATCGGTCTCACGCCGCAAGGCGCGTCCTGTGACATGAATCTACTAACGCGAGGAAATACACCCTCTAGGGCGTGTCTATCGCAAACTCTAACGCGGGAAAGAATTACTCGCGTAGGCCACGGTGGCCACGTCGTAAATGTCAGCCCGATGTTTAATGGCTCCATAAATAGTCAAAATAGAAGACCAGCGACGATTTTTACGTCGTCGCGTGCCTCTCGATTACCCGTGTCAATGGCTAACCGAGGACAAATATCAGAGTTCCGCGTGCGGGCGAAATTTCATTTCTAAACCGGCACAGGCGGAGATACTACACGGTCTGATGGACCGTGCTGGCAAAAGTCGCCATAACGTGGCACGGTGTTTCTGCGCTTACAAAGAACTGGCCATCTGCGAAATAACGGCTGGATGATTGTGAATAAAAAGGCTTCGGCTGAAACTCCGGCAGACATTAGGTCTGGCCTGCAAAAACAGGGGTCTTAGAACTGCCTTTCCGCGTGTTCGACAGACCCGTAACGGCTGTAAACTCCGTGAAATGGCCATTCCTCCTGGGGAACGCATTACGTCGTGCCGGAGTGATTCAGCACGGCGTTTTGCATAAATCGTTCTCGAATGGTCCATCTTAGGGCGGAACGTTTCGGTTGAACTTCATTCGCGAATGACTGGATTAATAAGTCAACGACGCTTGGATCGGGAAATCAAACGTAGGGTGCGGGATCCATCGGAAAGCGCGGGCTCCGATTGGCGGAGCGTCTTCCAGCGTGCCCTCGTGCCAGGTAAGGCCGCCCGCGCAAAGGCGGTCGCTGATTGGTCGAGCGGTCCCCGGCTTGGTGGTGGGGGTAGCGGCGGCCGATCCGATGCGCCGCGCTCAGTTCTTTCGCGGAGCGCGAGCCAACAACGTCGCTTGGGCTCGTTCCGCGCGTCCGGTCGTGGAAATCGGTAACCTGTGCGGGTTTCCGCGGTGCGCGCAACCCAGAACCGCTGCGCAATACCAGTTACGAAGTAAGTGAGCGACATCGCGCGTTGGAAGTCAATTTCAGGGCGAAGAAGAAATCAGAGCGACGCCGATCGCGATCCGGAGTCTCGCCCCAATCTCTCGGTCTAGAAGAGTGAGCCAATCGGAGCCTGCGATGGATCACGGGGGTTGACCGTAATTTCGAAGCTCGTCCACCGCGGGGAAGAATATCTTCACCGACGATAACCCGTGGGATTTTAAAATCGATGTACCCTGTAAACACTGGACTAAATTAAAGTCAAATTGAAGTAATTACCGACAAGGATTAGTGGAGACCAACAGTCAGTAGTTGGCTGATTTACCAGGGTGGTTTTTCATACATCACGTGACAATCTCTCAAGAGATAGAGTACATTAAGGGCAAGAGGAATAAAGGTACCCATCGCCGAGAATTTCGGGGAGAAAGCGAAGAGACGGCCGATCACCGGCGAAACCAAAACACCGTTCGAAGCTGAACGGAGAAGTAAATAAGCGAGACTCGGGGCGTCACCTGCTACGTCTTATCTCAATCCCCTCTTACGGTATCCGGATTTCATAGATCCCTATCGCCACTATCGGGGACTCAGGATTTTTGGACCGCCTCAAAGGAAATCGAGCCGGCAAAAAGAGGACCCGGACTCTAGGGAGAGACCCGTGAACGCGGTGGTTTTATTTCCAAGGGTCGATATCGTGATCCGGAGGATCCTGACCTTTCATCCGGAGGAACGAGAGTGAAAAGTGCCAAACAAAGACCGCGGATCACCCGGAGCAATTCCGGCCGATCGACTTGCGCAATGCGAGGGAATAAGTGGACGAAAAGCCGCTAAGGTGAAGGTATCCGGTCGACCTTGGAAGGGGGACGAAATAACCCCGAGACCGGCCTCTTTTAATCGGCCGGGGTGGCTCACTCAGAGGGAGGAGACAGGGTCCTTTGGAAGCCGGAAGCGACGAGTTCGTGGGTTTGTTTACGAGACTCGGGACTCGCGGCGCCTAGTGGAGAGCGGGCGCCTTTGTTTCGAATGAAGGTGCGCTCACACCCGAGCGAAGGAGTCGGTCGGGCGCATGCGCCGGGCGTGAGGCGAATGCGGGCCTCGCGGCCGCGGCGCGCCTGAGGCGCGCGGAGGCGAGAGCGAGAGAGAGGGCAGTACCCGCCGGGCCGGAGGAGCGAGCGAGACGGCGAAGGTGGAGCAGCGCCGCCGCGCCGCCGGCGGTCGTTTCGCGAACCGCGAGAGACCGGAAGCCGCTATATTGGAGAGGAAGAGGGAAAGCGGCGTGCCGCTCTTCTGTGTGCCGCGGCAGAGGAGATCGTCGCAGCCCGAAAATGTGAGTATAAAATTTTCTTTCCGCACTAATGAGAAATAGCGAGAGGACAGTTATCCTTTTCTAACCATCGCCAATTGATTGTAACGTTAAGAGTATCAGGAAACTCGGGAGAGTTTCGCGCCGAATGCATTTAAAAAGATGCGCTAACGGCGGTTTTAAATTCAGAGTTCGGAGGACATTTGGGGGGCTCTTTTTTGGCGTGGAAATTCTCAAAGGAAATCGTGCTTGTTCAGGATGTTTCGTCGGAGCGGGTAATGTCTCACTTGGGAGGATGCGGTTGCATGGAGCTTGATTTCGTTTCGCTCCTCTGGATGTTCCTGGAGGGCCGCAGGGCGAGAAAAGTGTTTTTCGATGTAACAAAAGAGAGATACCGGTGGAGCGGACGATGAAACGTGGGAAACGGAGAGCTAATTCGAACTAAGTGCCTGCGGGATTTCGGGCCGACCCTTCGGTTAGGAAAACACTTGGAAGAGAGAACACGCGATTAGGGCGGTAAAGAGAAAAGTTGAGAAAGTGACGAGAGAGATGAGAGACTTTTCGAGTGATACGCGCGAGGGAAAAAAAATCGTTCGGACTTGGAAATTATTTATTTATCTTTCTCTTCGACGTGGAGTATTTAAGATTCATTCATGGGGTAAATTCTTCCGATCGATACGCCCGCGACTTTCGCGCTTACCATAATTGTCAATTGCCAAAGCGGCCGGACGTTTTTCCATGGGATTTACCCGGGAGGTGCAAAGACGTGGACATCTTTGATGTCTCGTAATAACGTTAAGAGCGTCCTTTGTGGCGTCGTAAAGGAGAGAACGAGATTCCCTGGGGAATGAGAGGGTGTCTCCCCAGGAAACTTAAAATCATCAGGGGAGAGGAGATATTTCCTGCCTGGGCAGAGTTGCACATTTTCCAAGATCTAAAATTATTCTCGGGATAATTGATTAATTATGAAATATACAGTATCGACGGTTCTGGCATAGCGTTTCTTAAAGAAAGAAAAAAAAAAAAGATAACATAAGAAATATAAAATAAAATCGAGGACCATGTAGCACGAGCACTTAATGGGCCCAGTTAATTGAAGTAATCTAATCTACCTGGTGATATCAGATTTTTCATTCACGCCGCCGATGACTCACATCCCGCGGTCCCCTCTCCGTCTCTCTTCACCTTTTTTTCGCCTTTTTATTTTTTTCCTCTCTCTTCCTTTTCCGTAAAAGAGGTAAATCCGCAAATGCCGCCAGTGGTAGGCCAAGGCCGCGACTCGTTCTTCCGCCTCGATCGGCGAGGATCGTTTATCGATCTCGACCGATCGCGCGATATCCCGGGTTCGACGGCGATCGCCGATATCTCCGGATTCCCAGCCTTGAAAGCCAAGACCACCGCAGAAAATCCTCGGATGCGTTCCCTACGCACACGCGCGTGGATCGACGCCTCCGTTGCGCAATTTGTTACAGACTATCGAGGCGATGGAACGACGCCGTTAAATCGAGACGATATCCGGGCTTTCCTGAGATCCCGCAATACGTGGGCGGGAGTAATTTTGTTTTTCCCGAGATTTTCTCGCGGCTCTTATTTTACGCAAGAATGATGTCACGCGAGGCTCCCAGAACGCGGTTTCGCCGGGGGAGGCGAGTAGAAGTAGAAGTGCGAAACTGAACGAGTCGTTCGATGAACGACGTTAATCCGGCAAGTTTGGAGCGAGAAAGTCGTCGCTGACATTACTGTGAACTTTAGATGATTTCTTTCTACCCGCTTCCCCTCTTCGTACTCGAGGTACTCCAGGTACCGAGGTACTCACGCAAAGCGCGTGCTCTCCGCCGACCTTTACGCGAATGCTCCTCGAATTTACAGCGATGCGACTCACAGATAAATGGGTACATCAGGGGGAATCTCCCACCGCAGCACGTGGGAATCGGCGGTGTTACCACGTGGTCATGCCTCTAAAAAATGTCCCCGGTTTTACAATGGCATATTTTGTACAATGCCGGATATTTTACGACGCCGTTTATTTCCCGGCGCAAGGACGATTTTCTTGCGGGCAGTTTGGTGCAGTTGTTACCTAACCTGGCAAAAAGTCCTTTGAGGCCCTACGAATGATTTTTACTTACCTGTCCGAGTGGAAATCGGCCATCTCGCCCGTATAGAAAGTCATGATTCATTAATCCCCGATAATGACTCACGGCTGTTCTAACTGCGACTGACAATAAGTCGCGATTCCACGTACCTTTCGGACTCGTCACGCGATTCGCCGGTGCACTTTCGCGGCGGAGGCGCATCGTTTGCTCAAGTCGCTAAGGTGCATCCACGAGATGCGCTTCCCACGCGGGATGCAGTCGCCTAACTTGTGCAGCTGCAGCTGCCGACACGTTGGAGCGGATTCACCCAGATATATCGAGGGAGTCGTGATTATGCCCGTGGGAATCGCCCTGGTTTCTTGGATTTCGCCGATTTTACCGATCTCGTCGATTTAGAGGGATTCGTCCGATTTACCAGAATTTGCAATCTCGATCCTCGGATTATTTGATTCTTCGCGAGGGCGGCCCCGATCCCTCCCACGAGCGATTTCGCGACGCCACGTGGAGGATGCTCCCACGTGGCACTTGCCTCGGGCCTCCTCGTTCCCGGGTTGCATTATAATTATTGTCTCCGGTCTCGAATCGAGGATTATTCCTCGCGTCGTTAGAGACTTTCCCACGCAAGCCCACGTAGGTATAACCTGCAACGAGCCTTTATGCGCTTTTTCCACACTGTGGTGATCATATCGCGAGGTCTTCATTTATATGGCGTAAACGGGCGTCAATGCTAGGAAGGTGGATTAATAATTCGTAAATGTAATTTCGAAGGGTTTTTTATCTTGCGATTAATTTCAATTTGCAACCCTGGTCCATTTTGAGTAACGAGTCGGGGGTCACCTTTAGTCGCTTCCGTTTGAAAATGACGGATCCCTTAGTCGTCGTTAATTTTTCTCCCACCCGGTCCCGCCGATGAAGATCAATGATCGCTCCTTCCAGATCCTCGTATCCACTCGATTTCTCCTATTGAGCCTGATTCGACTCGCGTAATCGAGGGACTTTCCCACGTTATTTATTCCACGCCCTAGCCACCTCGTTACTCGCCGTTCGGTAACGAAGGACGATCCCAAGGAAAATCCTACGACACCGTTCCTCGCGGTTTCACATCGCGGTAACCGCGATCGTCGATCCAAGGTCGCTCGTTTTACTCCATAATTGCGTTGAAATTATTCCTACGCGCCTATCGGCGAGTAGGTGGCGACCTTAACGAGTAGGTGGCCGATCTACGTAGGACACCTGAAAAACCGTCGCCGTGGACGGGATCGATCTTACCCGAGAGGGGGTCGAGAACTCCACAAAAAATCTCTATATAGCATTGGCATTAATGGTAACCTTTTTTATTCATTTTTAATGAGCAAACTACGACACGTACTCGGCAACGCTTACTTCGGACGTAAATAAGAGTCGGCATATGACTCCTGTTAATATTAACATTTTTCCTTTTGTATGAATTCCCGTCTGAAAATGAAGATTCTAGCACAGCGACGAAAATAAAAATAATAAGAAAATCATTCCTTCCCTCTGCAGTCGTGTATAATTTATGGGTGGATATACTGATCCTTGTTTCATCGCTCATGGTGGAGACTTTTAATAATATTCCCTTCCTTTTTTTTTCCTTTTATTTTTTGGAGAGGTCGCCCGATTGGTCTCGCGGAGGTCTCGCACGGGCCGATCCGGACGAGGGATCCTCTCCGTGGTGTGTCTCTGTCTCTTGTTCTTTCTCGTCGCGTAATGGCGACGCATTGTCCTCTCGAATCTCTCGCGTACACGGCCCTCGTTATTCCCGACACGTAGGACGAGCGGCGCTCGTTATTATTACACTTATTTCCGCCGGGCCGAGGACGCGACGACTCTCGGTCGCTCCCAGAGACTGCGGAGCGTCTCGAATCCCGGATAAAAATAGGCATTTTTTTTAAATATTCCCCTCTCGAAAATATCCAAGTGGGGGTCGCTCTCGAGGGATACCGGGATTTTGCTCTCTCGGCTCAGAATCGGTTCCGAATCGGTTCCTGGCCGGTTCCACTTGGCGCTCCTCCTCGCCTCGACGGAACGCCGAGTGACCGCTCCGAGTGGCGTTTACGAGCCTCCGTTTTGCAAGAGCCGACTTCCTGTTCTCCACGGGGGCACAATGCGGCACCGCTCGTGAAACGACTCGTCTGGAACCTTTCTGCTAGACTTGCTCGGGAGAATCCCTCCCCCCGAGGGAGGTGCATCCGCAGAATACTCCTCCGTCTTCGGGGACCTACCGATATATCCTTGCGATTTGCCTCGCTAAATGGCGCCGAATGAAATTAATATCTGCCTCTCCTTCGCTTTTCGTCGTGTTCAATTTTTTCATCGCCACTAGCCGTGGGTACGTGTTCTCGCGTTGTGCAATCGGAACGCGATTATGCCACGCGGCTGGTTTTTTGGTCACTTTTTTGCTCTCTGTATTTTTTTTTTTTTTCAGTTGTCTGAAATTATGGTATTTAGGCTGCGCTGTTTAGGGTTTTCTCTGAAAATGATTAATGACTTTTTTCCTTTGGGATATCGGCGATTATTGACCATTGACCGTTACCGTTAATCGAGAGCCGGAACGACCCGGCCAGTTTCCACGACACCGTTCGGTTCCATCTAACCGAGGAAATACTCCGAGGGAACCGTGCCGCATCGATGCCGCTAATGGATCCTTGACACGCGGCGGATCGCGCATTAACCTTCCCGCAAACCCCTCTGGACTTTCTCATACAAGGAGGATGCGTAAACGCATGCGGTTGAACCGAGAGAGCCCCACCGGGGCACCCACGGTGCATACCTGAGCGACACTCCGAGGAGGAGAGCTGCCAGGTTGGCAACAGTGGCAGCACTCGTGAAGGGGCACTTCTGGGCCTACGCGAGGTGCATCCTAATGCACCCGAGAAATTCAGCCTCTAATCGTTTATCGGAGTCCCGTCGACAAGGGGCGGCTCGAGGCCTGGACGGAACTATGCAGTCGATGCATTTCGGAGCTCAGGTGGAAAATGGCTGGCATAGGCAGGATTGCGAGGTAGAGGCTCGGGGGGTGAGGTGGATTTATTTCTCGAGGACTGAAATCGGCCTCCAGGTGGGCCAGGAAAAATAGCGAGGAAATTGAAGGAAATGGGGAGGTGGACGAGAAGTCGAAGAGGAAGACGTGGAAGAAGTTCGGGGCACCCACCGAACGCTTTGCCGTTCGACGTTAATCCGGGATGCAAATCGATGGGAGGAGGGAACATGGAGGGCGAACGAGCGGAGGGAATTTTCCCGTCGATGTACTTTGACGAGGGCCCTGGAAGAGGACGCGGATAACCGTTTCTTCCGCGCGGGGCCGACATTCGGAGCGTGCAGTTGTATGCACTTTGCCTCTTCCGCCTCTCCGATTAACGTGCCCGGGGTTAATCGCAAGGAGGAATGTCGGTCGACTTGCGGTGCATCGAGGAGGAAACGCGCCGGCCCCCGATGGAGATGCAACTCGGCCGGACTCGAAGAGCGAAGAATATTGATATTTATAGGTCTCGAATCCGAGGAACGAGGTATCGGGGCCTCGACCGTCCTGGAAAAGGCACTCACCTAGGGAGAGGGTCGACCCTTCGAGGCGCACTCCAGGGTTGCAGAATGCACCGCGAGGAGATGCACCTTAAAGGAGGGGACACTCTCGTTTTAGGGGCGAAGACAGAGGAGGCTTCCCGCGGTCGAGGCGCCGCCACGAGGGCGCTCGAGGGGACGGAAAAGTCGGGAAAGCACCCCTCTGCTTGACGGAGAGCTCGGATGGAAATGGAATTGATCCTCCGCGACGGGAGAGCGCACTCGGCGAATGAGATTTGCGATTCCTCCGGCCTGGGCGAGACCCGGTCAAAGCGACTAAAAAAAAAGAAAAAGAAAAAAAAAGTGCAGGAGCAAAAGCGAGACCATGACCCGAGGATAATTGTAGAATCGAGATTAACGAAGATTAACGCCGCCATGGTCTTGCATTTCCTCATCACTGATAACGGATCGGCCGAACCAGTCTCGCCGCCGTTCTCGCACCGTTTTGCCCTGTTTTGCGACTAGCTCGAGGGGTGCGGAATCAATTGAAAGAAGTCCCGCCGATGCACTTTCAGAGGGCTCCCAGAAAAGAGGGAACGGCCGGTGGAGAGCGCTCTCCCAGCGGGCGGAGGGTCGCGTCTCGAGTGGGAACGGAATTGATCTCCTCTCGCTCGAAATGCCCTCCCAGGACCCTGCTGGTCCTTTTTCATCCGGAACTCGCTCTCTCGAAGGGCGGAAGGAAGGGAAGGATCCGGCTCGTCGAAGCGAATCGGTCTCGTCGATGGTCTCGCGGGCCGGGCAGGATGTGGCTTCTTAAGAGCGGAATCGGGAAGATTAATTAGGGCCGGATGCACCGATTGACCGCTCAAGATCGACGTCGATGGGCCAGAACGAGCCCTTTGTGCAAGATCAGGGGTACGACCCAACGAACGAGGAAGGACGCGAGGGACGACACTTTCCCCTACGGCCCTCCTCCCTCGAAATAAAAATCGAGGATATTGAAACAAAGAACTCCTTCCTTTCCGATCTTGTCATAGCGGATTTATAAAAATCCGCGAACTCAGCCCTGGGAAGAAAAAAGGAAACGGTTAGACGATCTCGGGGGGTCGCTTTCTTCATCTTCCTTCTCCAAGACGCGAGCCCCGAAGAAGATGTCGCGATCCCTTATTGTATGGAATTTCTGGTCCCTTGGGATCGTTCGGGTCGTAAACGAGAGCAGGGGAAGGTGGAAGGACCCAAGGAAGGACGGACGCCCTGAAGTCGTCCTTTTGGAACATGGTTCTAGGGAGCACCTTCCGGAAAATTAGAAGCTGCGCGCTTCTCTCATTGCGGGGGGGCGCTCCCTATCGGGTACAATGTACATTGCTGATACATGTTTTCTGGGTCTGCTGGGAGTCGCGCCCTTCCGCCGAGGGGAACCACCGGCCTCGCCTTTCGCGGCTTTCCCGGTCCTCGCGTCCCTGCATTGTTTATGCGTGAATAGAGCTCGGACAAAGGATGCAATATGAGCGCATTCCGGGAGGTACCGACGGGGCGTCTCCGGCGAAAGGGATGCGCCAGAAAGGACCTTGCTCCGCAGGAAGCGCCGAAGAATAAGGGAGGGTGCATATCTTGATGCCCACTCCTATTTTTTTTTACTCCCTTTATCCGCACCGGTCGAGAAGAATTTCGGGAATCGAAAGTACCGTCTCCCGGATTTCTGGATTTCACGTGCTCATCGTTACCACGTGATCCAAAGCTCCGATTTAGCCGCTGAAAGAAAGGGCTTTCGGTCCCTTTTGGGCGCGACGTTCTCGCTGTCATTGCGGCGAGAACGACCGAACCGATTGCACGACTAGGAGGATGTTGCGAAACTGCAAAGTCCACCTCGCTTCAGCGATGGGGAACCACCGGCCCCCTTCTTCCTTCGACCGACTCCAGCCTCATCCGCAACCGCGGCGTTTCGGTTTCACTTTTTTACGCGGGTTGGAACCACTGGAATTCCTCGAGGGAGACGGGGAGACGCCATCCTGGGAGGACGGGGACGACCGAGAGGACTCGATGAGAGGACGGAGGCTGCGATGGGGTGCAGTTTAGCCACCGTGACGACCCTCCATGACGGACCGAAACGGAGAGACGTTTACGAGACGTCGTCTCGTCGCGGTTTCGCGGCAGTGCCATTGTCCGGAGAAAGTTTTCGAGGCACGTCCGCAAGGACGCACCGAAGGAATACCCGAAGACCGAGCGACAACCGTTTCTCGAAGTGATTTGGGCTTAGGTATGGAGAGATGGTGTGTGTGCCCTGGTTGTTGTGTTTCGTCCCGGGTCTGCCTGTGTGTGGACTCGTCAGTAAGGCTATCCGGCAGACCCTGTCTTAGACACCGAAAAATCTCTCCTGAGCGGGATTTGAACCCGAGAGACTACATGGTATGAGCGGTGAGCGTAACCGCTGGGCTATCGAAGGCCCGTGTCGAAGGAAGAACTTCTAATATATATATATATGCTATGACCGCCACAGTGAATTTAATATTTTTCATCGTTTCTTTTTTTGATATATATATTTTATTTTATTTTCTTTTTTTCTATATCTTTATCCGTTGTCTTAGACTCGCGGCGCCTAGATACGTTATTTGGCCACTTAGGGACTACCGATAAGGGACATATTTTACCACCTAAAATCGGATACGAGGATTTACCGCGTTATTTCATTTATCGAGTCATTAAGTCATTACCGCGGATTATCGAGGGCGACGAAGCCTTCCTCGGCGCCGTTTCGCTCGGGCCTGGAAATATACTGTTACGCGTACCAGCAAGTGCCTAACTGTAAATCCCGTATTCCGAGGTAACGTTGAATCGCGGGCAAACGTATATCGGACTCGTACGAGGAACGTCACCTGGCACTCGAGGCCTCGCGCGAGTCGCCACTTATGGGGCCTGATAATACTACGGATTAAGGCCTTCGATCCAATCCGCGGACGGTGGGCTCGAAAGCGAAGGCTTCCCGTGCCGACGAATGCAAAACGCGCATACCCCAAGTGCGGGAAAATGTGTACCGCGTCCCTTCTCCACCGTGACGGATTAATCGCGGCTCCGGCCGCTATCGCTGTCGCGGTATCGCGATAATACCCACCTAGTGCAACCTGCACCTCGGGAGGTGACTGCACTTTCGCTCAATTTTTCTATACCTTCCCGGGTGCCTGGTAACGATTTCACGTATATATTTCCCGAAGGCTTACCTCGAGGGTCTTTATTGATTTTCGGGATTTCATCCCAGACGGAGGATGCATCGCGTAATTACCCCCGTATTGTGCATGAGAGTATGTACTGCAAGTGCAGTCACGATGAGCGGTAGTGCTCGACAGAGGATGCTCTTTAAATATCCGATCGCAGGATACGAGGTTCTCGATCGACCAATGGTCGTCGACCTTCCGTTCGTCGGTATCACTTATTTCTATGCACTGGGTGCATCGTGGCGAGTTTACGGGATTTTGTCCACGTTTTGAGCGATTCCGGGTTCGATCGGCGGAGTTACTCGTCGATTGAGTTTTTATCCAGTGGTGGGGTACTTTGATTAGGCGTCGCCTTTCAAAATGAGACACTTTCGATTTTGGTTGGGACTTTGTCATTCGGCCGAGTCGGATGTATCGCGCCGCGTCGTAGGTAGGCCTCGTGGGAGGGGTTCATACGTGATTAATTAGCGATTTACGTCTGCCGTTCCCCCGGTGAGGAGAGATCGGCTCGTTTCCCGGTCGTTGGCCCGTCACTTTGTCTTCGGGGAATCAGATTAGGCCCTCCCGGTCCCCGAAGACGTTATCGGCCGATCTGGCCTCTCCTCCGCGTCTCTCGCTGCCTCTTAAGGAACCATTTACGCAATCCCCTGTTATCTCTCCTGGTTACGAAAGAATCGGTCTCGAGGACTGTCGGTCACCCGGGGACCGACATCCCATCCCCGGCATCCCTCGTTTTCGCCCGTATTTCAACCCTTCGACCGCGCATCCCTCTCGACGTACGGGCGAAATTCCTAGAACCGGGCACGCGATTGTCGACCCAATATAGCATGAGCTCGCTTCTCGCGGTCGGAGGGGAAATAATAACTTTCGCCTCGATGGAGGTAGAAAAACACCGAGGTACGAATTCGGGGGTTCAACCTGCAGCGGGAGATATCGGGTTGGTCGGGCCCGGTCGGGCCCGGTCGGGCCCTGGAAGGCTACTCGTATCGGGTCAGTGCCGGATGCAGGAGCGGGGAGGAGAGAGAAAGACGACTCGAATGCGGAATACGGGGACCCCCTTCTTCCTTCCTCCTCGTGGTTGGGTCAGGCATGCCCCGGGACTCCGAGTAACGGCACCAAGGGCCCCTCCCTTCCTCTCCACCAGTCTCATCCTTGACGTACTCGAGTCCGAACGAGACCGACTCTTAGGCCCGGCTCACAGCGGCCGGTTTCGTTGGTGCGACCTCGGCCCGACCCGACCCGACCCGGATCGACCGGAACTTTTCGCCCACCTCGGCGCCGCTCGGATTTTCTTGTTTTCGCTCTGGGTCCCCGTTTCCGCCATCTCATCCGTTCCCCGCCAAACTTTCCCACCCGGGAGAGAGGACGGTCGCGACGGACTACCGAGTCATCGGGGAACTCGTTAATGCGATGATTCGCTTTTCGAGTCTCGCCCGATAGAGATAGAGAACCGACGCAATCTGAATCAGCGATTTCTGGACCCTGTCGGAGCATCCCGACGACCTCCGTCTTCCTCTCTCTTCCATGGAATGGGGAGAATTTTGGAGCAGTTATCTCGTTATCTCTTTCTTTTTAATCGAGTAAGAAAAAAGGAGCTCTCGACTAGTTTTCTCGAGGCTGTCGCCGGGCTCGTGGGTCACCTTAGAGGCGGCACCGGAGATACCTAGGTGGGCGATCCCGGTTTCCTATCCGATGCTGGACCCGGGCTCAATTCCCATCTCCGATCCGTGAATCACCCCGGGACTCGGGGGAGCTCGTATCAATGCGCGGATCGAGCCTGTCCCGTTTTGATTCTGGGTCATACATATCGCCGTATGCCCGAACACGAGCCCCGTCGCCTTTCTATTTCAGATTGGACACGGCCAATTGCCGTGCACACTGCCGGGTCACGTCGAGTGTCCCTAGGAGTGCATCGCCACTGGGATGCAAAACCTAGCAGCGATGCACCGAGGTGCTCTCCACCCTGCCCAATTAAATTCCACTTATCTCAGGATAATTCACAAAATATAGCTCCTAATATCCGGTGATAACTATAATCCCCCCGGCTTGGAAAATCACCTGATTGACCGTGTTCCCTTTTTCTTCCAAGTTCCTACCGTTCTTTCGAGGATTCGACGTAAATGCCCCGATTGGAGATGAGGAATTCTCTGGGAATCCGGACCTTTATGAATTTCACAAGGAATTTCATTCTTCACGAGCGCGGTGGACCCAGTAAGAAACTTGGATGCTCTTGGGGAGGGTCTGATAAAAAAAATTCCTTCCTACCGATGCGAGGCGGGAATTAGCCCATCGGGGCATCGCACCTGCACGTTCCTCGTATATCTCAGCCTCGTTCGCGTTCCTCGGGGCTTCGACGGTGCTGGTAGCTCCTGCTCTCGAAGCCCCAAGGTGTACGCGCTCGCCTCGCGAAAGCCACTTTTCCCGCGTTCTAGGCGAATAAGAAGATCGCGCTCGTGGAAACAACGGGAACGGGGCTAATCGGTTAAATTGCCGTCTATGGCGGTGCTTCGGCCCGCCTGGCCGTCGCTCGTTTCGACGAACGTTTCTTCGGCTTCGGGGCCCCTGGATTATCGCCTATGCTAATTAGAGTGCAGCTGCACCTGTCTCACCGGTTCCGAGGCCGCTCCTCGAAGATCTCCGTAATTTCGAATCCCGAGATGTAATTTCGGTCCTTGGAAAAAAAAAAAATAATCGCGAGATTCCCCTCGGAATTGTTTTGGAATTTTTATATTCGTCACTTTTACGTCCCCTCCTTTTTGCTCCTATCTCCGGATTAGAACTTATTTTTTTTTTTTTTAACGTTAGAAATTATTTCATGAATTTTTATGTAGAAGTGAGGAATTATGGGGATGGAGATTAAGTTCCTTGACATTTGACAATTGATCTTGGGGGGGACTTGGGATCTGATTTGGAATTTACCGCGGTCGTCGATAAGGGACGTTAAGGAAATTCAGGGGTATTGCGGTCTCGTGGCAGGGGTTGATAAGCGGCGGGCATTCGTAAAGATGTAACTACTGTTCGTAATTACGAGAGGGATATATATCGGGCGTCGGTAGAAAGTCGAGCGATTAGGGAAACGGGTACTTCGGGGTCTCTCGTCGAGAGGACTTTGTCGGGATGGACCCTTCGCGCTCCATTAAGCTTCCCCATTAACGTTAACTCCTCCCTCGATTAATTCCACTCGTCGCGGCGTCGCTCGGAATAATTGCGATATTTTCAAGGTTCGTCTCGTGGAAGTCGCCCGTCGAAAGCGAGAGTCTCGAGCGCGGGCCCTGCATGTGCAGCTGCACCGGGAATGTCGTGGCGCTTCGGAGAAGAAACTAATTGCGGGGATGAATTAGAAGTGCGCAAGTTGAAGCCAGACTGGTAACGACCTAACGGAGATACGGGATCGTTGGATTGCCTATAGTTTTTTTTTCTTTCTTCTTCCCTTCTGCTTCATTTTTGTTTCCATAATCTCATCTCTTTTTTTTGGATTTAACTTCCACGAGGAGGTGGTGCCCACGTTTTTTTGCCCGACTTTTCATTTTATCCCCCGTCGTTTTACTCGTCCTCGGGCCTGCTGATCGCTCTCCGCTATCTCGGAGGGATCTCTCGAGATGGCGCGACGATCGGCATCCGGGGCGCGTTTTACAGCGGGATCTCGATTTTCCGTGCCCGGCCTCCGGTCGCGATCCGCGGAATTGCGAGGTCGGTCGGCGGGAGCCTCTCCACGATCTTTTTACGAGAGCTTCTCGCATCCCGGGGGCCGTTAAACCGTCGAGGCCGGGATTTACGTGTGGCTGAAGATTTCGGTCGTTCGAGGAGAGGGCACCGGTCACCGTAAACGCGGGAGCCCGTAAACGGCCCTCCGAACAAAAGGAACGGAGGAAGGATGCGAAGAAAAAAAAAAAAAATCCGTAGACCGGCAACCTATCCTAGACCCGTTACTCGATTTTCGCCTCGCAAGCGGCCACGATTTCTCTCTTTCTCTCTCTCTCTCTCTCTCTCTTGAAACTGCCAGGATATCCTGTAATTTTGAGCGAGTATGCGAGGAACGTAACCACCGCCACGCCAGGAAAAAACGGGGAAATAAAAATGGACGCCGCGCTAAAGGCGAGCACGCGTGGAAAATGCCCTCGCCTCGAATGGTAGAAAGGAAAAAGGACACAGGAAAATGGGCCCGGACCCCGCCGGACCCATTGTGGTTGTTCGCTCGAATAGGTCCACCGCGTCTTTCGATCACGGGTTGAAACGACCGTGGGCAAAAATTAGCTTCACCCCCTTTTTTTATTTTTTTAACGATATTATCATGTTACGGCATAAAATCGACCCACGCGGTGTGGATAAGTAGTGGACCCATTTGGGAGAATAATTGGAGCTGGTGTCGGAGATTTGCGATTCATCCGATTTTGGGGGGGAAAGCGTGCGTTTAAGCAGGGGAGACGCACTTAGGCTGGCCGAAGGATTTATAGTTCGGAGGATTTTTTTTAGCATTGGATTATCTCGGGGCGAATTTATCCGCGGCAAATGCGGGGGGCGACGCGGAAACGCGGAAACGCGGAACCCCCGGGGAAGAGGCGCAACGCGATACCTCGAGGAGATGAATCACGCCGAGGCGACGAGTCGGGGTGAATCACGAATGCGGTAACTCCGCGGAGTTCTCTCGCTCGGAATGATTTAGGAAAACCTCCTCCCGCAAACTCGGAGGGCAAGGACTCCTCCCAGTCGGGTGTATTTATAGGTGGACCGTTAAACCGCATCCGACTTATGACCAGGAGGTCGTAAGCGCGGGACCCGGTTTCTCGGTCCTCCTCTCGAAAATACACCCGTAATCGCCGTTTCCGGGTGCCCTCGGATTCCCGGCGAAAACGGGAAGACCGGAGATATGTCGCCGGGATGGCCATTAAGGTGGAATAATTAAAGGAGAGGAGAGACATCGGTCACCTATCGGAGCATCGGTCCGGTCGAGAGATGGACGACGGAAACGTCGAAAGGTTCAGCCCTTCTGCCTCGAGTTACGTCGGCGAATGGTTTAATTAAATCGAGAGCGACAGATGCCGAGCCTGCCCGTGGAAATACACGGGAGGGAGGGGGAAAGAGAGTCGATTAGCATACTTGTTAATGAATTCCCGGTCCACGAGTCATTCCCTCCGCGCGGCATATGGCGATCAAACGCGACGTCGAGCACGCGTGTCGGGCTCGCATGTCAACGGCATATGTGCCGTTTCATTTTCCTTCTTTTCTTCCTTTCTTTCCCTCTTCTCTCCTCCTTCTCATTCTTCCTCCATTTCGTTCTTCTCCTTCTTCTCCGGGGTACGTATCTCGCTTTGTTCCCCGATCTGTTGACCGGCGCGAGTCGTCAACCTGCCGGGTTCCTCGAGTCCCTTTGTCGGTGCCACGCGAGGGAGGTTATACCCTTTTTTCGGGAACGGGAGGGTACCTGTAATAAGTGGTTCCTTTTTTTTTCTCATTATTTAATAAACCATTCGCAGGATCAAGGTTTATGTCGTTCCCCGGCGAGCCATTACGTAAGGCCGAGTGTGCTCGAGACTATTAGGTTAAACTGTTGCGGTCGTGGCTGGACGACTTATGGAGGACTATAAGAGAGTATAAGGCCGATGGCTCGGCCTTAAAAGAGGGTCCGGCATAGGGCCCCGGCGTATATAAAAAGCCATTGTACCGTCCGTAGGAAACGAGGGAACGGAGAAAGAGAGAAAGAGAAACCCTGGCCGGTCCGGTAGCACAATGTTCATGGCCCGGTTGCAACACTGCGCTTAGAGCACTTATGACCGGTTAATGCCGCGCTTAAGCTGCGCTCAGGACCGAGCTTTAATAGTCCGACTCTCCTTTGTTTAGTCTGATAATGAGAGCCCGTAACCGCGAGTCCTCTTTTCCCTCCCTTTCCCCCTCTCAGGGCTCGGTTTACGCGGCTTCGCTTCCTCGCCTCTTGCGAAATTTCTGACGATTTTGAAAGCCGCCTCGTTACGGGAAAACGAAGGCCTCTTGTGAAACACTTTTTCTATATTTTCTTTTTTTTTTCTTCTTCTTCTTCTTTTACCTTTTAATTGGCTCGGCGAATTTTCAGGGGTATTTCAGTTTCATATGGCTCGGAACCGATGTTTGGGACGAGGGTCCAACGCGAGAGCGAATCTCTCTCCGGCATATCCCGACTTTTCGAGATCGACCTCGCACTTGCGTAATTATTGAGCGCGAGATGATGCCGGATGTTATGACTTACGTTTTACGTTTGCGGCTTTTAACCGGGGAAACCGGAGATTCCGGTCGTTCCGAGGAGACGAGGGGACGAGTCCTGGATGTCCTTTTAGTTCGGTCAGTGGCGGGGCGCAAAAGTTGACGAGCGAATCCGCGGAGATGACGCTTCGGTCTGGCCGAGGTTCCTTCTCGCCTCCCCTCGACGGATGGAAATCATCTTGGGTTAATAACCAACCTAACGGAACAACTGTCCGCCGTTTTTGCCGCGACTCCGGAGATAAATTGTTGTATCGCGGGATTTTCATGACCACCGACGCGTATAGAAATCCGGCTCCGGCTGAGGCTCGCGCCAAATATGCGAAGCGCTCGCGGCTGGGAATTCTTTCTCCTGTTTTGTCCCTTTCTATTATAATGTCTCTCTATTTTTCTTTCTTCTTCTCTTTTTTTTTTCTTTTTCATTTTTCAGGAACCATCGCGTGTAGCGTTTTGTTAGCTGAATAGGTCTAAGTACTCCCAGAGGTGTACCGTTTTTATCCTCCGAGACGCTCCTAAGAAGAAGCATAATATTCCCATTGTTCCTAATGTATGCCAGAGGAAACTCTGGCCCCCCTTTTTTTTTCACCTCTTTCCCTGCCTTTTTAAGTTGGATTGAAAGTCACACGGGAGGCACACCGCTATTTTTTTTCCGCCTGTTCCAGACCGACACTCCCGGTTGCGCATCTGCGTATCAACCTTCTTGTCGAGTAAGCGGAATCCATTTGTTTTCGAGGCGGAGCACATTTTGCCCGCCGGTTAGGCCGAGGGTAGATATACGTTTGTTCCCGCGAATTTCCCCCCCCCCTTTTTTTTTCCCCGCGTTTTCAACTCCTCACTTTCGTGCAAAAATGCGTGGGATCGCTGTCCGTCCTTTTCTTGCACTCTTTTTTTAATTATTCATCCGCGTTTTACCTCAACCCTGACTCCTGCAACTTTGCCGATGCACATTTTGGTGCACTTCCGTCCCGTCTTATCGCTCATCGGAGAACGCTTCCCTCCACCAGTCCTCTGGGACAAACGTACAATCGGTCCTGATAAAAGGAGCGCCGAGTAAGCGAATCTTATCCTCGCATACCACGAGGAAAGGGGAGAGAAACTTTATCTTCGAGCTTTCAGAGAGGGAGAGAGAGGGAGAGATTTGTCCGGCTTGGAGAACGGATTGGATGACAAAGTTGCTCCCTTGTGATGAGTCTCCGGTTTTATTTTTATTATTTTTTTTTTCCCCCGGTGGAGGGTTCAATTATTCCGAATCGACTTTGGCAACGACCGGCGCCCTCGATGATACTAAGTCTCCTCGGGTCGTAACTTCTTTCCAGATCTTTTACGCCGATTCCCGCGCACTCATCGCCCTGTGTAACACCCAACAGTGTAATGCATTAAAGATTTCTACCGGAGTTCCCTGACCCCGGTTTCCTCCATTTCGAGGCGCATTATCTTCATTATGCATCGACCGGCATACGCAAGTAGGAAATATTATTCCCCGGCGTTTTCCATTTAAGCGGCTTCGGCTCTAAATCAACGAGGAATCCTTCTTGACTCTGTGATTTCTTTTCTTTTTTTTTCCCTTCACCTTGAAGCTTCACTTTATAATCGCGTAGACGCGGCGAGAGATTGGGAAGGCGTTTCGAGTTTCGAGCGATTTTTTTAATCTGACATCTCGGCTGCGGAAAACGGCGCGGTTTCCGAGCCGTTTCTTTTTCGCGGCGTTATCGATAATCGACCCTCGATATATATATATATATTTGGGTATTTGCGAGGAGTATCCCCCGTGAATAGTGTGTCCTTTATATTTGTAAAAGCCCACCATTATCGGGACAATCGCGCAATTCATGGAGGCCACGCGTATCCCGCTTGTCAACACCCGATATCACCGTTGATAAGCATTCCGCCGATGGAACTTTAACCGTACTCGACGGGTCCTCCAATATTAACAGTGTTTACGCGACTGCGCCGTACACATTTACCATTCTCAAACCGGATATTAAAACTTGGGTACTCGTCGGGGTGAGGCGTTTAATTTTGAATTCGCCGTCATTTACGCGGTACGTGATAGCCCTTGTTCTGGATTTAGCGGCAGAGTTTCCCCAGCCATAACAATCGGCCGAGTGGAGTTCCCTTCTCCTTCCCCGAGATCCTAAATAATTCGAGGGCCTCCCGGATCATTCTTCTTTCCCCCGAGCTGCGGTCCCGCTTTCTTCGGAGAAAGCTCATCCAATTCCCGCAATTACGGCCATTTAAGCGACGCACCGCCGCGGATCTAGCGGCGCGCTTCCGGTTTGCCATTGTACAAAAGAATTAGTAGTTGGAAGTAGATGAGAATTTGGATCAATGCGCGAAATGCACTTGGCGCGAGACGCACATGTCGTTTGATGCACTTGGCGCGCGATGCACTTGGCGGGAGATTCACTTGGCGCGCAACTCAGGCGGGGGAAGTCCACGTATGGAAACTTCTCGCGTCTCTTTTCCTGACCCAATCTAACCTAAAGCGGACTAACCCCTCTCGGCTTTCCCACAGTTTCACGCGACGCGCGTGCGAACATCGGAGGATTCTCACGCGCATAGATCACCATACAGCCCCATAGATCGTTTCCATAACTCCTTAAGGACATGCTCCTCGACTCGCCCTCGTCGGGAAAAAAGTCCCCAAGAAGTGTCCCCGTACGGGGGAGTGCGCATACTCATCCCGGAGAACAACGGTACCACGAGCGGTACCCGGAGGTCCTGGAGGACCAGATACGCTGGACATATCCTTCAGGATCCTTCGCAGCCTCGTAAAAGATAGGCTGTGCCTCGGTTGCAGGCAGCCGCCGAGGCAGCTGTCGTCGCGATTATTTCCCCAGTGGCGTAGCCACTTGCGTATCCAGCCATCTCGTCGATTTCTGCGGAAGATTTGGCCTCCTCGTCGAACGCGACGATCCGAGATGGAGAAGATATTAGGGGTGGAAAAAAAAACATCAAAAATCAAAAGAAGGGCCCTAGGAAGTCCTGCAATTTTTCCACGTTTGGATTCAGTTAATGTTCCCCGTGGGTCGGGATATTCCGAGCTCGAAGTTTCGAAAGGCGAGCCGGAAAGAAAAAAATCGGTATTCCAGGGGCGAGCGTCCTTACCAACGCTGGTTCCAGTCAAGGGTGCACTCGATCGCGGCCGGACTCGTTACAGCCCTGGCACACGTCGAACTTGTTTCGAGGGCCGGCGGACGAGATGCTCGTTGCAGTTCGTCGGCCGCGTGCACCTACTTGCATCGACTTGCACTCTCGTAGGCTGCGTACGTGGGGATCACGTGCGCGCTGCAGGAAACGGAGCTCAGTCGGCCCTCGCGCTACGTCGGATGCCGATCATTTTCCTCGCGGGTCCTTCCTTTGCACCCGGTTTCCTCGCCGATGGGGTCTTTATGTGCCTCCCGGGATTATTTCAGCTCTGGCGAGACGTCGTGCGTTGCCGCGGGTCAGGGTCGGCCGACAGGGTAAGGACGTTTCAATTAAAATTGCCCTCGTTACCGTGAGGCAACGCGACCGCGAGGGAGAAAAGGGAAGAGAAGATGCGGACTCTCCTGGGAGGGGTTTTTTTTTTCTTTCAACTTTTGAGAAAAAATTTGCCGTAGTATTGGGATAGGATGAGGTTTTCGAGTCTCCAGGATTGTGAGTTTACGTCGACTCTCCGGGTTTCTGGGTCAGTCGGGTCCTGGAGATGGCTCGGATGTATGTACAGTAGGCACCCCCACATCGGAAATATGGAATGAAACCTATTGGAGAATTTAGTGCTTTTTTAGTGCTACAAACTCGATTTTAGTGCTCCACCCCTTATACCGAAAATCGGTGGGGGTGCTGAGTGAACGTTCACTCAGCACCCCCACAGTGTAATCTACGTTAAGGGAAAGATTCACGGATAAAACGAGTATGCAGTGTTTTGGTGCTTTTTTAGTGCTCTAGAAATATTCAAGAGCCAGGTTCGAAACACCACCCCTTTCACCCCAAAACTACCCCCGATCGTATAAGCGCCAAGAGAGAAGAGGTAGAAATAATAACATTTCGCATGTTCTCTTCTATTTTGATGCTATTTTAGTGCTGTAGAGATACTCAAGAGCCAGGTCCGAGACACCACCCCTTTCACCCCAAAACTACCCCCGATCGTATAAGCGCCAAGAGAGAAGAGGTAGAAATAATAACATTTCGCATGTTCTCTTCTCGAATTATTTTGATGCTATTTTAGTGCTGTAGAGATACTCAAGAGCCAGGTCCGAGACATCACCCCTTTCATCCCAGAACTACCCCGGATCGTATAGGCTCCAAAACAGAAGAGGTAGAAATATCAAAATTCTGCACGTTCTCTTTTCGCATTATTTTGGTGCTATTTATGTGCTCTGGGGATACCCACGAGCCAGATTCGAAAGATCACCCCTTTCTCCCCAAAACTACCCCAACCGTATGGGCCTCAAGAGAGAAGGAACCGAAAACCTAATATTTCTCCTGTGCTGCTTAATTTATCGCTGCTTATTACTTTACAAGTACGTTACATAAATATCTGCTGTTCTGGGGTTATTTTTAGCTTTACATGGTAAGTAAATTCGACACCAAAGTTCTGGGCAATGATTTACTTACGTCCTATTCGGAACGTATGATTACAATGATTAATCTCTTACACTTATGCCATATATACTAGAATATATGTCGTTAAATTTTTACTCTTCTGCATCAGATATTTGTCGCGGCATAAATTACAAGGTGAGGTTAGACGTAACGGTTTAGGTTAGGTTAGGTTTATATTATATGACTCTTCTTTTAAGGTGCAATCGTCGTACGGGTATTAGTAATAGTAACGGTTTAGGTTAGGTTAGGTTTATATTATATGACTCTTCTTCTAAGATGCAGACGTCCCCCGGGAAAGCTGGAGTGGGGATGAGTATGCAAGATAGGAGAAGGAAAGAAAGAAATTCCGGGGAAGTGTCTTCGATGGACAGAGACATACCCGGAGTGGGGCCGAGGTGGATGAACCTCCCCCTCCATCGCCCCGGTGTAGGTTCGGCCTTATATTTTGTATCAACCGGGACCTAAGCCCTGGATTCTTCGGAGTGCTTGGAAACTGGAATTTTTCACTTAATAGATGAAAAAAAAATATAGGAATCATTCCAGGACCTCGTCTTGAATTTTTCGGCCCAAGGGAAAGTAAGGAGATACATTTTTTCGGGTCACTCCAAAAATGGGCCTTATTCGGGGCATCGAAGTCTAGAGCCACTCAGATGGGGTGCTCTGCAACGAAACTAAGTTATGGAATTTCCTGGCCAGAGGAAAAGTCTCTTTTGTGGGCCCCTTCGAAGTCCCCAGTCTGTGGGAAAGTCACGCGGTGAATTCCTTGGAGGGCTCCAAAAATGGGTCTACTTTGGGGCACGGGGGTCCTACGCTACTGCGAGGGTGGCGTCCAGGAATGCGATCCCGGGAGGATCCTACGGGCCCCTAAGACGCCCTACGGGTCGTTACGTAAGAAGAGAAATACCAGGGGTGCAACCTTTATACTCGGGGTAGGCGGGGGAGGAGGGGGCCCACGGGCTCCGTCATGTGAGGCCCCCTATAGTATGCCGATACTCGAGCGAGCGTGTCCCCTAACGGGTGACTCACTGACGGGGCCCGAAGCAACGGCGATCGTGGGCCCCCACTCGCCGGCGACGAGACGGGCCCCGCATTCCGATCTGATTCGACCAATCTGATCAAACGGATTCCTCGAGCCTCGTGGAAACGTCTCCTCGGGGCCTAAGAATGGCTCCTGAGGTCCGTGCTCGCCCTTTATTAGGGCCCCATTTTTTTAACCGACATAGGGGGCCCCTCATAAGGGCGCTCGTTTGGCCGAATGGGCCCTTGGCGAAGGGTGCTCCTTTAGACCGAGAGAAATCCTCTAATCTCCTTGGACGAGGACGAGCAATTCTTCTTTTCAACAATTCTATAGGGTATTAAAGGGTTTATTCGATCGATCGGTGAATGGAAATAATGGAGTAAAGTGGAAATGTGAAAATGGGTACGGGGTCGCGACAACCACCCTCGTTTACACATCGGCTCCACGAACTCGCGGGTCACAACGTTTACACGGTGTCTCCAGCATAGAGATGCGTCCTCGTAGATAGCACATGTGCTAGCCATAAAGTCTCGACGTAATGCTCTCATCGCGTCGATAAAAACGGGCTAGAAACGTCCCCGGGGCATTGGGACCCCCTCCGCGGGGGAATTTTCTCGCGATGTGAGTTAAGGAGAGGCAAAAAGACGGCAGAATGGCCTTACGTTATCTCTCCTGTGTCGCGAGTGTATCCCCGCGGAGGTTTACGACTCCGCGTCACGTACGGTAACTCGCGTTCCACGAAACCCTCATCTGACGAACTTGAGGTTCATTTAAAGGCGAACCCGCTGGTATTTCACGTAGGTTGAGGGAAATACGTCTTCGTCGCTAGTGAACCTTCTCGTATGCTGGGATTTAGCGTTCTCGATAGTCGGGAAACGTTCCTCTGAGGATATTTAAGGATTCGGGCCGCCGCCATCTTGATCCGCGCGCGCTCTGCCGGGAAACGCGGGCACCGCATCCATGCCCGTGACGAGGTTCGACGTCCCGAGTCCCTTTCTTTCCCATTAAACGATTAGCAACCGCTTCGGAGAAATTGAAATGGCCTCCAGGCCGAGTGCTCGTGCCTCGCGTATGTGCGTACACGCACGCTAACGTAGGAATAATCTGCATCGGCGCACGCGAGGAGCGAAAACGGAGAGGAACCCTCTGGCGCGCTTGGTTTGAGGATTCCTCGATTATTGAAAATGCGATTCCGGATGCGAGGCGCCGAAAGTTTGCCTGCTCGGGAAAGCGTGTCTTTTTCAGACAATGCCGAAGAAAGCGGGAATCGAGAGAAAGAGAAAGGAGCGTGCTCGAGGGGACGTTATCGGGACCCGGTCCTTTTGGAGCGTCCCGGGCATCCTCGGGGTTAATTAATTATGGCAGGACCCTCGATGTGCCGGGATGATTTACGGAATTTATACCGCGCCCCAATAGGACGACGGAAAGCACTTTGCGGATAAAAAGCGCCGAGACCAATCGGCATCCGGCCCTTCCCCCGAGTTGCCATTCTTTGCGCATCTATGCTCGCTTCTCTGGCAGCCTCCATGCCCGTGACGTCACCAAATGGAAGGAATTTAAGATTAGGATCGCAGGACTCGTCGTCATCCTCCGCACCTGCGACTTCCGGGTATCCCGGTATATGTCCTCCCCCCCCACCGGAAGCGATCGATCGCGAAAATACGAGACAATGGGAATTGTTTCGGAGCCACCTGATACCTGTTGATCTCACCTCGCTCACGTGTCGGGAGGTGAGAAGGAGGTTGAAAATCGAATTGGGAAATACTTTCCGAATTTTCTCGGAATGCCGGAGTCTGGATGCACCTCTGAGGTGCATCCGAAGTCCCGGGGGAATTTAATGCCGACGAGGCGAGACTAGTTATGTAAATTTCTCGCATTCCCAGGATCCGCGCGGTATCGCGCGTATCGCCGATCTATCGGAATTGCGATTATCGATCCCGGTACCGGAATCGACCGGCCCGTTTTGCCGCCAATTAGCGGGACGATTCTCGCTGGAAAATCCAATTTCTCCGTTGACCCAGTTGAGTTTTCTCGGAGGAGGGGATTTGAGTTGATTTCTCGGTCTCGATGATTTCTACGGCCGAGGGATCTTTTTTTTTCTCTTTTTTAGAAAGGATCACGGTGGCTCGCCTGGGAGAGACTTTGGTCCACGGGGCGCACTTTCGGTCGCTTCCGGACGGGTGGGCGAGCCGATCGGCCGCGAAATCGACAAATCCGGCAAACGACCACCCGCGAAATCTTATAAAACCCCGGGGGTGGCATCGATTTCGGAGGAAGTCCACCTGGCTCGGATACCAAACCTTTAAAATCTCCCGCAACCGGCGATCCGCCACTTCATGGTCGTTCACCGGGCTAGGGCAAATCGAATTATTCAATTACATCGATTGGGGGGGATTACATCGAGAGGGGGCGATTACATCCAAAGGGGGTGCAGGGACAGTCCTCTGGAGGGGACCGATTTTTTTTTTTTTTTTTTAGTCGACGTTCCTCTCGGAGCGAAAATTAAAACCGGCCCGAAGCGAGTCGATGCATGGTAATTCCGCTCCTGCGGAATTTTGTACCGCCTCCAATTAGCAGCGAATTCCGCGCGGAATACGCAACCTCCTCGTTGACCCAGTTGTCGCGAGGAGCCTCGTTCTCATCTCCAAGATCTCATTTGTACGTCTCGGTCTTCTCCGACTTACTCGTTCCGGGTTACGGAGCGTTCGGAGCGAGAAATCGTAAATTCCCCCGGGCGAGGGCGTCCCGTGGGACTCGTGGGACGACGCAGGAAACCCCTGGATGCACCTCCTGCATTTCGACCAGGCCATCCGTGAAACCTATCGAAGCAGATATCCGACTGTCGCGGCTCCGAAGTCGCGCACCCCGGACTCGACGCACCTGCGACTCGTGTGTGTACGCGTGTATACGCGTGCGGTTGCACGCACCGCGAGCATTCCCATGGAGGGCACAAGAAGGGCGCACGAGGTCTCACATGGGACGCGAGGTGATGCTGGACTTATTAAATTAAAAAAAAAAGTGTTTAAATTTCTTGAATTTTCCCAAAAGATCAACATCGACCATTTTTTTGTTTCCCCCTTTTCATGGTAAAAGCTCATCCCTGAGAATTAAACGACGCCATTCCCATGGCGCACACGCACCATGGTCACACCGTGGTCGCCGTCGTGGACACGGACGGAAATCTCGAGACCGCAGGATGTCGGACGCTGAATGCTGAATGCGCGAACCCGATACACTGACCGCCGAGAGATTCCTCTCTCCCTCTCTCTCGCTTCTCCGGATCCGCGCCTCGTCCCCTCCTCGTCGCTCTCGTTGGCTTCGCGCCCGCCCGAAAAATCAAGCATCCCCGCCAGGGAACTCGCTTCCAAGTGCAATTAAACCGAAGATCACTCGGTTCTACGGGTTTTCGGAATGCTCGTTGCGGTATTTCGTATTAACCGAGACGGGAGCGAGGTTCGGCTTGGGATTTGCGAGAATTGTCCCGACTCGGGCGAGTCGGTAGTTCCTGGAGCTTCGTTGAGTCCGGGAACTGCGAGGCGACGCGCGAGAAATAAATTAAAACATTATCGAGCTTACGGGGGATTACGACCTTAAGTCCCGATTACACGCGGTGCGAGGTCGCCCAGAATTCGGGCGTTTCTTTTTCATGGCCTTCGACAAGAAAAAAGGACCCCCTCGACTTCCGGCATGTACGCGTGTGTGTATTCGTTTCCTGAATTTATTCTCGACGCCGCTTCCTCGGTGCATGTCGCCGCTGACCGAATTTCAGAATTTGTGCATGAGGTTTCCCTTCTCTCTCTTTCTCTCTTCCCTCGTCTCCTGCCCCCTGGAACGGATTACCGTTGGTCCTGTTAGGCCGGGTACACTTGCCGACTCCTCGTCGTAAATACGTGAACGAACCGAACGGCTAGATACCGGTTTGACTCTTATTCGGACGTCAGTTGCGAGCGGTACGCCGCTCGAAGAAGCTACTATATACGTATCGGGGTACACGCGCTCTGTACACCATTGCGATCGCGAGGTAACCGGCTCTCCTTCTCCCTCTCTCCTATATGCCTTGATACGCACCTTGAACGCGTTCGCGTGCTCGAGAGAGAGAGAGAGAGAGAGAGGCAAGCCGTGGGAGTACCTCTCCTGCGGATCTTGAATGGATTTAAAGGCCGCTTTTCGTCGATCCCTGCGATATGAGTCCAATACAATTTCGAGAATTAGTTTCCCGTCGTTATAAAAAATTAATTTAATATAAAATAATCATGCCGGCTCCTGAATGGATTTAAAGGCCGCTTTTCGTCGATCCTTGCGATATATGAGTCCGAATGAAATCTCGAGAACTATCTCCTTGTCCTAAAGAATTAATTTAATATCAAATATTTATCCGAATTAACGGAGGGAATTAAAATTGGGGAGAATTCGACCACCGTGAATTGGCCCTTTTTTTTTGGTTTCATTTTATCGAGCCCACGATAAGCAACGGATCCGATATAAGTGGCCTTCATTAGCGTCTCGAAGATCGCGCGAACCGGACCCGATCGTGTGGAAGGGTATCTCCTCGAGGAAGCGAGGATCGCGTGCGATCGACATTCTAGGTCCTCGAGCGAACGGGGACCCCACATACGTCGACATTCTGTTCCAGTGACACGCGCCTTCGTTGCGTATGATAATTTATGCCCGGCCATTGCCCAACCGGCCCCTCTTCGGGGATCGTCGGTAGCATCGCCGTTCTGTTCTCCACTCGGCCCAATCTTCTTCCGGGTTGCATGTGCCCTGGAAAGTCGCGATCGACCTTAAGAGAGAACGACAGGAGTCCTTTGACTTTTGTGGAACTCGATTTGCCGTCCGAGATTACTTTCTATTTTTCATATAATATCCTTACGATTTATAATCGTTTAATATTATGTTAAAATTAATGTCAAGGGGCTCATTTGAGGGAAGTCAAGATTTTCGAAAAATCATGTCCTGCCGTGGTGTCCTTGCGGCTTCGCGATAGGAGTCGCTTGACTTTTGGGAAACTCAATTCGTCGTCCGTGATTAGTTTCTATTTTTCATACAATATCCTTACGATTTATAATCGTTTAATATTATGTTAAAATTAAAGTCAGGGGGCTCGTTTGAGGGAAGTCGAGATTTTAGAAAAATCACGTTCTGCCGTGGTGTCCTTGCGGCTTCGTGGAGAGGAGCCACATGGCGCGCGGAGGACCGTGGAGGACATTATGCGGCTGGGCTGCAGCCGGCGCTGCATCGGTGCAAAATAATGCTCGGAATGCTCGGAATCCGAGGGACCCGTGAGTCTTCCAGTCGGGCCACGGCCATTCATGCCGAATGCCTTTCGGTCCCATCCTTCGGGGTCGGGCGTTATTGTCGAGGAGACTGCCAGCCTGCACCCGCTGGAATCAGTTTTCGCGCGTTCCTCGGCGCCGTGCCGATTACTAAGAACTTAAGCATCTGGCTGAGAGATGGAGACTGGTGGAGGGGAAGGAAAGAAAAAAAATGCTAAAGTTCCTTGAGGCGAGGCGCGAGGTGTCGTGTCCTCGTTTCAACCGCGAGCGCGCCTCGCGTCGTCTGGTCGCGGGGTATTGAAAATCAATATTTTTCCGTTGCGTTTCAGAATGACGAGATGATCGCGAGCCTCCCGGTGAACGGCGGGGGCGGAAGCGGTGGGCCGGTGAACCGCGTGGGGAGAGGCCTGGCCCTTCACAGGTCCAACTCCAGCCTGGAGCTGCCCCACAGTCCGGACCCCAACACCAGGATTCCGGAAACCCCGCTTCGCAGAGAATATGGATCCCACGGTATGTGATATCGTGAACTCGGGTCCTGCATGCGAATTTTTACGACGATCGGCAATCGAATTTTCACGGTAGAAAGTCGAATTTTCACTACGATTGAAATTCGAATTTTCATGATCGAAAGTCGAACTTTCGCGACGATCGAAATTCGAATTTTCACGGCGATCGAAAATCGAATTTTCACGACAGTCGGTGTCCATATTTTCATAACAATCGTATTTCAGGAAGCATAGACATCGTGGCGCAGTCGGCCTCGGTGGGCGAGAACTTCTTCGCCATGCTGCAGGATTTCCGCTCGCCGGACCAGCGAGGACCAACGTCCGCAGACTTTCTGAGACGGGTCCAGGACCAGTCCCCGGACCCGGACGAGGTCTGCGGACCCACCGGGTCCAGCCCCAAGCTGCGTCTTAAGCTGAATCGGCTCTGGGGTGGGAAGCCCCCCCGGGGGGTCGAGGAGACCTGCTCCAGCCCGGTCGTCTCGGCGGACGTCGAGGAGCGACACCGACGACGCGCCTTCGCCCACTACGACTGTCAATCGCTGACAGCCAATTTGGGATACGCCGCGAAACTTCGAGGAGTGCTCCTGGCGAGAAGAAGGAACACCGCGACGGGGGCCTCGGCGGCGAGTTCCTTGAGAGCCTCCACCCCGGACGAGGCCCCCGAAGAGGATGCTGGAGACGGGAAAGGTGAGGTTTGACAATGAGGGGAGATCCAGGTGACGTTTTAGGCGCCTAGTTTCTTTAGGAATTTTTTCCCGGGATTTCTGGAGAAAGTACCTAAAGATCGCTTTCCGTCGATACAGGCAACGAGCTCCTGGAGTCGTGTCCCTTCTTTCGAAACGAGACCGGCGGGGAAGGCGAGAGGGAAGTGGGGCTGACGAGACGGGCCAACACCAACGGCGTGCACCGACCTCCCCTGGCCTATGGGGTCTCGGTCCTGGAGCCACCACCTGGGGAGACCCTCTGGAAGCACACGTGTCCCCTCCAGAAGCGACCTCTGCCGGTCGAGAGCGTCGACGAGGGAGCCCACTACTACCGGAGGTACTTCCTCGGTAAGTGGGCCCACGAGGCTCGCGCGACTCGCGTCGAAGAGCGGCCCGAAGAGATCGACGCGAGTCCCGCCTGGTATCTCCCTCGGAACGGGTTATAGAGTTAATAGGTCCTTCCCGTATGGTCTACAATTACGTGGTTTTCTCACAGGTCGGGAGCACCAGAACTGGTTCGGCATGGACGAGCAACTGGGCCCCGTGGCCATCAGCATCCGCAAGGATGCAAATCAGTATCGAATAATCGTCCGGACCTCGGAATTGCTTACCCTGAGGGGCTCCGTCCCCGAAGAGGCTTTAGGTATAAGACCCCAGGGTAGACCACCGACGAGGGAGCTCCTCGAGCTGGTGGCACCGGAAGTCCAGCTCGGCTGCCTGAGACTCGGCACCCAGGCCGCCGAGGAGGCCGTCGCCAGACTCGACGAGCAAGGGCTCTCCAACAAGTACAAAGTCGGGGTGTTGTACTGCAGATCCGGCCAGAGGACCGAGGAGGAGATGTACAATAACCAGCACGCCGGACCGGCGTTTCTAGAGTTCTTAGACACCATTGGTAGGCGGCCTATTCTTGTCGGCTAAACGAGGAGTAGCAAGAGGGGCTGAGAATTATTTGGTAAAAGCATCTTCGTTTTCTCCCAGGCCAAAGAATAAGACTGCGAGGTTTCGAGGGTTACAAGGCTGGCTTGGACACGAGGACCGACTCCACGGGTACTCATGCCGTTGCAGCGACTCACAGAGGTGCCGACGTCACTTTCCACGTGTCCACCATGTTGCCCTTTACTCCAAACAATAGGCAGCAATTACTTAGGAAGAGGCACATCGGGAACGACATCGTCACAATAGTCTTTCAGGTGAGACCAGCGATTTCGCGCCCTCGAAGGGGTATTCTCACCCAGAAATTTAACGTATCTCAATTTTTATTCATCTACAGGAACCCGGGGCACTGCCTTTTAGTCCTCGCAGGATACGCTCCCAATTCCAGCACGTCTTCGTAATCGTTAAGGCTATCAATCCTTGCACGGAAAATACGCAGTACAGCGTAGCCGTATCCAGGAGCAAGGAAGTTCCGATCTTCGGCCCGCCCGTTCCTCCTGGAGCCACGTTCTCCAAGGGGAAGGCTTTCGCCGACTTCATCCTGGCAAAAGTAATCAATGCCGAAAATGCAGCTCACAGGTATGACACTTGATAATTTTTTTATGCTGCATTTTTTATTTTTTTATTTTTTGTAATGAACGACAGGCTGAATTACGCGTCTTCTAGGTCTGAAAAGTTCGCCACCATGGCGACCAGAACCAGACAGGAGTACTTGAAAGACTTAGCCACGGATTACTCCTCCACCGCGGTTGTCGACACCGGGCAGAAGTTCTGTAAGCCATCTTGTAACTTTTAAACCGATGTCGTTCTCTTCGACGTTTGCTTCGATTATCATCGCTCGTCCTCGTTTCAGCGATGCTGTCGTTCAGCAGCAAGAAGAAGATCCAAGTACGTCCGCGCCTGTCGTGCGATGCCTCGCAACGCGGGGCAATTTGCTGGCAAGTCATCCTGGAGGATAGCAATCAAAATACTGACTGCTACCTCGGCATCAGTATCGACACCATTGTCCTTATCGAGGAGCATTCCCGGCAAATTGTCTTCGTGACTCCCTGCATCAGCGTCCTCGGCTGGCACGCTCAAACCAACAGGTAAATATCACGGATTCCGGGAATTCCATGGACCCTAGGAACCTTTTGGCACGAATCCCCAAACGTAGCAATTTGGACGCACCCTGGTTAAGGATTGACGTCACTTGCATTACGTAATTCCAGCTTACGGCTGTACTATCACCAAGGAGAGTGCATTACGATCCACGTTAGAGGCGATTACGGGGAGAGGGACGAGCTCATGGAGATCGTGGCACGACTTCGAGCCGTGACTCAAGGCTCGCCGGCATCGGAGCTGTCGCTGAAGAGGAACGCTCTGGGACAGCTCGGATTCCACGTGCAGCCTGATGGAGTCGTGACCCAGGTTGAAAGTTTGGGCCTCTCTTGGCAGGCCGGTCTCAGACAGGGTTCTCGTCTCGTGGAGATCTGCAAGGTCGCCGTCTCGACGCTGAGCCACGATCAGATGGTGGACCTCCTCAAGACCAGCGCCCAGGTCACCGTAACCGTGATCCCGCCGACCAACGATGGGAATCCACGAAGGTGTCCGACCTCGCGCTTATAAATTATATTATATACATTATTCAGAATACTTTCGAGGGCGTCTCTAACCATGAACCGTACCTGCCACAGAGGGTGCACCCTGCAGAACTGCCAGTACCTGTCGAATAATTACGAGGGCGATTACGAGAACGTGACGAACCCGGACAGCACGCCTACCCAGCAGACGGCGATGTCCCACCAGAGACGGTACGAAAGATCGTTCAGCCCGCCGAGGTCGAGCAACAGTTCCGGATACGGGACCGGGTCGAGTTCCCGATCGTTCAACGATCCACGGTTTCCCTTGGAGGGTACCATGACCAGCAGCAGTAGCGGACACAGTAGTGCCGACGATCGATGGTGAGTCCCGTAAAAGAAAGCGCTTCCCCGGCTAAGGGAAGCCGTTGGTCGTTGAACTTGGTCAGTAATGTACGGCTCCGTTACAACCCGGTTGCTAAACGGAGTTGGACAGTACTTTTTAAAGGTCTCTGGTAGAAGGACGTGTACTGAAATATTCTCTTCCCGCGCTCTTCAGGTACGAGCTCCTGGAGCCCCAGGACCAGGACTCCACCCATCGACGGGATGGGACGCCTCCACCTTTACCGGCGCGGCAGAATTACCAAGCCGTGACGCCCAGCGGCAAGGGTGGAGTTGGTCAGAGAAAGGAAAAGGAATCTCATTACTCGGGTGCGGGGATCGCGAAGCACTTCAACCACGAGCACTACGCCAAAGAGAACAACTGCGTATCCTCTAGGCTGGGGGAAAGTGCCAGACATGAGAGCTACCATCAACGGTACGAGAACTCCCACCGTGCCCAGGATCACGTAACGGCGAACTACGTGAAACTGCAGAAGGAGAAGTACGAGACGAAGCAGGAGAACTTGTACGCCTCGCAGAGGGAATTGCACCGGAACGACGGGCATGGTCATCAGAAGCTCGCCGTTTCAAGTTCTCTACCTCTGGCCCAGAACCCTGGGTACAGTCTTCCTAAATCCGGGAGCAACAACAACCTCATCAGGTACTTGTTCTGAGGGATATTCCCTCGATCTGATTTTTTTTTTTTTTCATACGACGATTATTTTAAATGTGTCCTAAATCTAGGTACGAGTTTGAGCAGGCTGCAAGCGAACGATCCAAGCACGAGTATGAGTCTGGGAAACCCGACCGGAATTCTAAGTACGAGATCTTCGAGGACAAGATGGTCGAAGGACCGGGTAACAAGTACGATAACGAGGTGAGGTCCCGCGATAAAAGGAGTTACGAAGTGGAGGAGAGCTGTTACGATCGGAGGAGCAAGTACGAGTCGGACGTGGAGTCCCAAAGGACGTCCGAGAGGAAGCACGAGGAAGGGGATGCGAACAGGGACTCGGTTAGGTACGAGGTACCCCAGGAATTCAAGGTCGGAGAGAAGGTAACGTGCCTGAAGACGATCCTGACCGAGAGGCCGGCGCCGCACAAGGTCAGCATCGAATACAGGCCGAAGGATTTCGCATCGAGCTTGCCTCCCGAAGTCGCGAGGGTCGTGGAAAGCAATTCCACAGAAGTTGCGACTTTGCCGAGCGAGGACGAACAGTCGAACGGGTCGGGAAACGTTTCTCCGAGGCTGAGGAGGGCGAACACCAAACACCGAGGAGGTAATCTCACGCCATCCAGCGGTAGCTCCAGGAATCACAGCCCCAGGCCCAAACTGGGAGTCAGGAACTCCCACAGGAACTCTGCCAACCTGACCTCGAGCACTCTTCAAGAAGACCTCATGAAGCTGATCAACCCCGACTACATTGCCGACGAGACGCAGGTGTCGAACAACAACGTGACCAACGTCCTGGGGAACAACCAGAATTCCAACAAGCTGAACAATAATCTCATCGAGATACAGAACAGGTGCAGGTCTAGGGAGAATCTGTGCGGCAACAGCACCTCCACCTTGAGCGTTCTGCCGACCAACGAGCAAGAGAACGGGAACACTGGGTCCGAGGTGATCTTAACAATGGCCAGACCTGCTACCGTCATCTCCAATGCGAGCACCGCTTCCAGCCCTGCACCCAGCGAGAATAAAATGTCCAAAGAGGAGAGGTGAATACAACTCCCCTTGTTCTAACATGCGACCTGAACACGCTGTGCATTAATTTCCCTAACGACTTCCAGGCTCTCTCCGCGCGTCACGAAGTCGCCGCACTGCGTCGCGAAGCCTCCCAGCAGCCTTGCCACGGTGAGGGACACGAAGCATCAGACTGAGAATGATTCCGAATGTTGGACGAGCCATCACGGGGATGCGAACAACCCCAGAGTCGGGAAGCACGGACAGGATCGCCAGGACGAAAGACTCAACGACGGGTCGAACTCTATAACGTAGGAACCTTCTACCGGCACTTCTGAGCTTCACCTGGCTCTCCTTCATGGATTTCTTTTTACTAAGACTATCGTTTCCAGGAATGCCGTCTCGGACTTGCAGACGCATTTGTCTACCTTGGAGCTAAGGGTAGCCAGGGAGACTCGCAGGCGCCTCTCGTTGGAGGACGAAGTGCGTAGACTAAGAGATGAGAACCGGCGTTTACAGGACGAGAGTCACGCAGCTGCCCAGCAGCTGCGGCGCTTCACCGAGTGGTTTTTTCAGACCATAGATCATCAATAACTCGTTGCCTCGGATGGCGAACGCGTTAAGTTGCGAGGTAACGGCGAGACATGTAATTGCTACGTTTTTTCCCTGTCCTCGTCTGTATCGAAATGACTACGTTCGTCTCTTTATTTGCAAAGAGTCGCACGGTGTACCGCTGCTCGGCGGAATCGGTGTCGCAATGGCGTCTCCGCTGGCCCCAAGGAATATCGCGCGATTATCGGACCCCGTAATCGATATGTAAATGCAGTATTAACGTCGCCCCTCGAGTATCATCTTTAAAGTGGTTTAAAGACGATCCGCGTAGGCTTTCGTGAAGGATTCGCCCTGTGACCTGTGCCCCGTAACCGCGAGTCGCGAATTGGCCTAGATCCTTTGTAACATACGTTTTCATTTTTACTAAGGATAAGTGTAATGTGTAAGTTACCATCACGTCGTACTTTATCCCGGATGAAAAGGAAAAAGGAGGGAAAAAAAGAAAAGGATCATCTTATCGCGCGCATCGAAGCGGTCGCGTTCGGCCAACTTTTCGGGAGCCATCTTGATGGGTCGGACGGGACGAATCTTAAGCGTTTAATGTTATGTTTTAAAGCGACCAATGACCAAATATTACTGTTACACTGAGAGTTACTCCGTTTGCTCTGTAATTTATTACGTTTTCATTATTTCTTTTTTTTTTATAACTACGAGGATATATATATTAAGTGGATAATATTCAGTTAACGTCGCGACACCTCGTGGTTAAACCGACAAACTTTCCGACTCTGCTTCGGTAATCCGAGGGAAAACTCGGCATTTCTAACCGTGCAGTTGAATGGGAGAAAAAGAAAAGAGAGAGAGATCGTTTCATTACGAACATTCGAGATGCCCTCGACTTTTAGGAACGATTCCCAAACCGGGACCCGGTAAAGAAATTCTCGGTGACCGGCGAAGATGCAGGAGCATCTCGTTTACTGATTATTGGCCTTTAAACGCTTCTTGGGACGATCTCGGGACGTCCCGTTATATGCAAATGACCAGGCCAGGCGCGTCTCCGAAGGCTCAAGAGACCAGCGCCCGAAAGGGAGTGGAGGAGGATGTAGCGTTTCACCGTGAAGTAGAATAAAAATAGTTTATTGTAATCCACAGAAAAAACAAGACATTCTCTCGATGTCTTATACAACTCACTGTTCTGTCAGTTAACAATTAACTGCAATTACATCCTACTCGAGACCACCGGGAAACTAAACGGAACGAAAGATTTTAGGTTGCGAGCCCGAACCAGGTGGATCGACGCGAAGGATTCCTCGTCAGGGACGTTTCCCTCTCGCATGCTTTTCCACTCCGAAATTGCCAAATCGAATCAACGACAGTAAATAGCCAAGACCGAAGCCGAACGTTCGTACCTCATCCAGCGCGATGTCCGCCCTAAACAACGCATTCCTTCGCTTCTTTTTCTTTCCTTCTTTTCTTCCCATCAAAGTGCCGCCATCACCTACCGAAACGATTCGTCGCCTTGAGAAGTACCTTTTACACAAGATAAAATGAGGTCCTATATTTATACAATGTACAATATACACTTAGCACCAGGATCGGTTTAGGCGACGAGGAATACACGTAAAGGTACAATTTAATCCAACAATCGAGGTGCTAGAGCGCGCGCGCGGTCTCATAAAAATAAATACAATCCGTTATATAATATATCCGATATTACAAAAGGACGCACTATACAGAATTTATACAATTATTCCCGTCTACTTGGAACTTATAATTTACAATTTAAACTGCAATTTCGAGCCAACGTCGAGGCGAGCCGCGGGTAGACGTGACGTGTAATAAGATCTCGGATATAGATTTACCTCTTGCCCGTAATCACTGCTTCTGAAATGGAAATAATCCGAACGAGTCCTCTTACTTGGATATATTCTCTAGGAAAAAAAAAAAGCTCTAATGCGCGCGTTGTAATTCATGCCCACGAATAACTCGAAACTCCATTACGCGTTACGTCTATTCTTCGTTCCGTCACGAGAGAAGGATTTACTTCCCGTCGATCTTAATCATGATCACCTTTACGGAGCACGCCGAACCTCCGGTATACAACACTATAATTGCCCTCAAAGTCGGAAATGGTTCCGTATATAATTTTTCTTTTTTTTCCCCCTTCGAACCAGAATCGAGTATATCTATATTACGCGTTCGAGTACGAATAGACTGTCGTCGGGTGTTTAAAAGTTAACATAATTATCGTTATAACGTATCACTGGTGCTACAGCTCGCAGCCAAGCCGTTTTTCTTTTTTCTCTTCGTCGTAAGTACATTAAGTATGTCCGCCTTACGGCGTAAAACGGTTTCCATCATTTTTTCATCCTCCTCCTCCTTACATCACTAGTAGCTTCTTACATGTCTAGTTTTACATATGCCCCCATGGAAGTTGGATTTTCGATTTGATTAAAGGTGATACGTGGATTATGCTCACCGGATTAAGCACGAAGACTTGGAGCTAAACGTGTACGGATAACATCGAATACGACGTCTCGATCGTAAAGTAATCTTATCGTAACCAATCGTACTTTTCGTGCTAAATTGCAGATCAAAGGAAAGCCGTTCCGAATCGAGCAACCAAGCAGACGACTAAACGCACTGTTCATCAGGAAACTACCGGTAAAGTATGAGCATCTCGATAAGCAGACAGTCGTGTAAAATATAAATATGTATAGAGTTAATGTACAACATTATATTTGTATTAAATATATCTTTAATATACAACAGTGTATATTAGACGCGTTATGCCGTACCAGGAAAGGCTCATCGGGGTCGGATCAACGAGAAATGCCTTCTAAGGGGACTCACAGGGTCTGGAGATTCTTGCCTTAAGGCCGAGTCTACCAACTTCATCTATGTACACTTCAAGATCACCGAGAAAGGTAAGAGAAAAATATCAGATCGAAGGGAATGAAAAAAAAAAAGAAAAAAAAAGATGCGAATGGAGGGTAATATGTGATGGATATCATCCATGGTGATGATCGCGAAGCCGAGGGTGTTAAGAAAAAAAAAAAGCAGTTTATCAATAAAATAAATTAATGTCTCCACCAAGACGTAGAAAGGGTGGACCCAAACGCAAGTAAGCCCGCTTAACGACTAAAGCGGAATTTACGATCACTAATAATATCGATGCCCAAGAAACTAAGGCAAGGTAATTCACATCGGTCTCGTACACGTAATCGCAACGTATCGTCCGAAAATAAAAAAAAAATAAAAATTAATTTGCATGTAAGGCAATATTTTGCAATGCTCAAATTCCATTAAAAGTTCGCCCGACGCGAAATTAAATAGCGGACTGCAGAGTGTCGGTGACTCGTTATTAAATGAAATACTGCTTCGTTAATATGACTGTCCGTAACATTGTTAACACGGACACGTAATGCCTCCGCGATCGCGTGCATTTAATAACGACTCCGCGACGAAAAATACTGAAAGTGACTATTTCACCTCAAGCAAGAGCGTAATTATCTAGGTAATATTTTTACCTTTCATTTAACAAGAGAGTTGCCACAACGTAACGGCTCGACTTTAAAATAGATTTAGTAAGTGACGATAAATAATCGATTCGTTCGTTATTGCAATGATCAACTTATAAATTGCTCCTTCGATTGAAGACCCTGTACCTTGAATTAATTCCGAGGCATACAAGACTCTCGTCGAGCGAAAGGACCATTCGCGTTTTCCGTATAAATAAATATACTATATATCCTATAATTTGCAACTTATATATATACAAATTTCATGCGCGCGTATAAATTATTATCATCAAATATATATAATACAGGAGAATGTGAGGTGTCTCGTTGGACGGGGGTCCTCGTTCTCGGAGTTAATTCAAAGTTTGCGATATATCCGCGTAGTCTTAAAGAAGTACTTGAAAAAAGTTAACAATGCCTCTCGAACCGCACAAATTTTTGCCTAAATCTACAAGATTTTCGCTTCGAAGCAGCCCAGATCTGCCACCCATAAACGATCCTCGAATACTGTTTGAATACTAACAACGTCACTGTACAATCCCATAAGAATGGTAATAAATTAGAGCAGCATCACGAGGACGTTACAGTGATAAAATATTTTTCTTCCAATACTTATTATAATACGGAGCGATCTCAATCGGGTGGCCACGAGGGTGTATCGCGTCCCTTTAAAAATGTTATCCAGGTAATTATGCACATCGGGCCGACGGATAAAAATAAATTCGCGGTGAACATCCGGAAAGCCATTCGCTGGAACTTCCCACTTTCCGGAACAATTTGCCAGGCGAACGTTACGTGGCGCTTACGTCGACACCGCCAAAATGGCAAGACAAAGTTGTAGCTCGACGGACATATCCTGGGCCGACATAAATTAGTTATCCAGGCCGCGACGAGGATACGCAAGGGGAAATATCTGGCTCCACCAGTTTGACATATCCCATCTAATACGACACACATCGTTTCTACGGTCGTTCGTTAAGACTATCATTAGTTAGAGGTGCTCGCGAGCGGAGAGAGAAGAAAACGTCACAGAATTTGACAAGGAATGGCGAACGAACCGAGCAAAAAATTCACTCCTTTCCTGCCCGGCTCGTCCACGCCGTTACCGGTTACAAATTTCCATTACAACTCTCGGTACACGGGAGAAAAAGAAAATCTAAAAGTCCCTCGACTTAAAGGAGATTCAGCGCGTGGCAAGGGACATTTGCATACCACCAGCGATAACGAGTGTACACGTAGTACCGAGAATCAGTTTCATCGGCAAGCGAGAATTCTTCTCCAACTACTCGCTAAGTCCGCGCCTTCCATTGTCGTTACGATTATCAACTACGACCTACTAATAGTTTATAGCGTATAATATTGTATATAGTATATCTTCAGCATCACAGTAAGATAGCGCCCTTCAATTGTTACGTGAAATCCGTGTCGATCTCGCCGCAGATCCTCTTTTCTCAATCTCAATTCTCCTTTCCCTTCATTATATTAATTTCCATCAACAAACCTACCCTACAACAACCCGTCTAACATTATCAAGACTTCGACACCCTAGTTAGGCGTAATTTACGTACTGAGTACCGCAACAGCGGTTGGGACGACCTCGGAATCCCGTCGAGGGAATCGAACGGTTTTCACCAATTGCAATTCCCCGCTCGGTGCATTAGTTTAGAAACTGATCGGAGAGTTCGATTAAAGAGTCTGCCGTTGAAAAAAAAAAAGAAAAAAAAGAAAAGGGAAGCGTCCAATTCCGTCGACCCAATTGCGAGGCCGTTCCAACTCCTGGTGCTCCGTTTGCAAAAACTCGTGAGGTAATCAATCGGGAGGGTGGGCTCGGGGGAGGAAAGGACTCAACGACCGCCCGAGGGAGGTAATGGAGGTGTCTCTACGTGAGAGTCGTTATCAATTAATTGGATAAAACCGAAGGAGACTACAAGAGGGTCTCCCATTGTCGGTCGTTCGCAAGTCCGCGACCATTATAAACAACGGCAATCCCAAAGAGAGGATTGACCCGGTTAGACCCGTTACTTCGTTATCCTCTTAAGCGTGTTTCCGTAGGATAAAAAAAAAATATAAAATACAAAAGGAGAACAGAAAAGATCTACCGCGGTTGGCTGACTAATGTGATGAAACCCATAGAAATTGAAATCGATCGTTACCCATTGATTCTCAGTCCGCGCGTGAGAGGAGGAAAAGCGTTCGCGTGGAGTAGCCAAAGGAAATCAGGTAGGACCTATATAAATACACGTTTAAGAATTAATCCGAACAAACAAAATAAATAGTTATAAAAATAAGCGAGCATTTGATGCTTAAGATATATCTTATCTAGAGAGAGAGAGAGAAAAAAAAAAAGACCCTAATTAGTTTGCACCACCTACGGAGTGGAATGTTTACGGTTTCACTTAACTAGAATCGTAAAAGCGTCATTTCTAAAACGATAAGTTCAACTACCGTGCATAGGGAAAGAGAATCTATCAACGATTATCTCGTGGATCAATAAATAAGCAAGAGAGTGCAACAAGGGACGATTCAGATAAGCGTAGAATCATGGGCTGGGTCTGACTACGACTGCCAACATTTACAATTTGCAGAACATACATAAAAGGTACATTGTCTCGAGCAAACGCTCGATGCAATTGATTTTTCCCTCTAATTTCTAGCATCGAGATTTCGCTACCGCGTCTTAACAAAAGTCTTGAATGTCGAGATATAAAAAACGATCAAAACGCTCATCCGCGTCGATTAAATAATCATAAATACAGGGCATAATTTAACGTCGTGATATCGACAAGGCATAGATAAAAAGAATAAGAAAAATACATCGTTAATTAATAATTACGCTCATTTCCAATCCATCACGGTGATTGCTCATCTTTAACAAGTTGACACACCGAAATTCGAGATAGAGAACCCTACACTTAAGACACTCGAAAATGCCCACGATCTACGCCATGATTCATAACTTAAATACGAGAAAACCTTTTTGTACTCTTCTACAAACTTTACTTCGTACTTGTTTAACATACTTCTAACGATAATATCGCCTTACTATGTCACCGAGACGTAGGCTTCATCCTGGTCTATACTGGGCACGTTGTAGGATCGGAAGGTGGGCTAACGAATCGAATTAGCGAAGACCGTCCTGTGAGATAGCAGTCATTTGGAGACATCGTTCCGTGCGAGCAACGTCATTCCCTATCCCCAACAAAGCATTTCCTGCGCTCTGTATAAAATAATACCGACTGTAGACTGATCTTTGAAATCTCGTTCATACCCAAAATAAATAAGATCGTAAACAGTTATCACTGTTACGACTCGCTTCCCTGCAGGGTATTTTCTAAAACAACGAAACATTCATAGAAAGCTCCACGCAAAAGCGTGGTGCCGTTAGCCCATCTCCTTTTATGTCATAATGCTCGCTCGAGTAGCACGTAGTAGTACGCAGTACTCGAGCGAGTTTACTCTGGTTCCATTGTACCGTACGAACCGTACCATCAAACGCGGTACAATGGCGAACGACCAGCACCGGAGGGAATAAAAATTAAAACAGATAGAACCTGACCCATGCACTGCGGAGCCTTGCTCGTTCAACGCCTGTACTACTCAAGTGCGCAACCTTGAATCGGGAATAACCCTTGAATTGGAACTTAGACCGCATGCAGGGTACCGGCTCGTCCTCGAGAAATGGATCTTTTATGGGAACGGAAGGCGAGACGGCGTCCGCTCAATACTTGACTATGCCGAAACGGCAGTCGAAGACCTTATGCTATTCCCGCCGCGTCCTTTTAGGACGCTGACTGACTCCGACCTCGTCGCCGCCGCGCGACTTCTTACCGATTTGTACCTGGCTCTGGGCTGTCAGCTGTAGCGATATCGCGTGAGTGTTGAGCTTCTCCGCCAATAAAAGATCCTTCAATCCTTTCATCTTCTGGCTGTAGAGCGTGATCCGTGGCCTGTCGCTCTCCGACTCGGACTCGACTTCCGGGTCCAGGTCTTCTTGGGACGTGGACGGCGCCGGAGGGAGGTCGTCCTCCGGAGGAGCCACGAAGGGCTCCCCGTCCCCTTGCAGCAAATAGTCCCTGTTCAGGATCTTTTCACTGCAGGCGGCGGTCAAAGCCTGGATGCTGGGGTGCATGGGTGCAGGATTAGCCGGCACCTTCGACTCCAAGCTCTTGATCAAATCCCGAGCCGCGTTACCCCTTTCCTTCGTTTTACAGTAATTATTGTTGTTGTTGTTATTGTTATTCAGGGCCTCTTCGGGACTGGTCTCGCGCTTCTGCGACCTCTCCTCATCTTGTCGAGCCTCGGCGTCGTAGCACTCGATGACCACTTGCGCCCTGATTCCGGCGTCGAACTTGGAAATGGTGTTGACGAGCGGTCTTGCCCATCCTATGTGCAGGACTGGAGTGTTTGCCCCTTCTTCCCACTGGCAGATCCCGTCGTAAAAACGTAAGAGATACGCGAAGCAACGGGGCTGACGTAACAAACGCTCGTCCGCCCTCACCGTGTGCGGTATCAATTCGTTGGCGATCTCCAGTAATTCCTTGTAAATCTCGCCGTCGTCCCGAGAGTAATCGTATCTATCGTCGCACATTCGGTCAGATTAGTATATGATTAAAACGATTAGGAAGAAACGATGAATTAAGTTACACTTAAAAACCGATTTTTCATACTTCATGTAATTAACTTAGATAATTATATATAAGGTTATGCGTGATAAAACCTTCATTGAAGTGACCCACATGAATATGTAATGGACGTTTGAAATGTGAACTCAAAGAATATTAGAAAATTTAATTAATTATTGGTAGAATTAAATATTGTAAGGATTCGTAAATTTGATTAATTAAAATAATTTATAAGTGACTTACTTCCTCAGGACGTCTGCTGCATCCGCCCAAGATGCCAATGCATTAGCATGCAGTCCATGTCGATAAAGATATCCTCCTTGATAGGTGTATGGATAAACATGTGCATTTCCGTAATATTTTCTCGCGGACCGAACCGCTTCCTGCAATTATTAACCAATTATGTAACTTTCAGTTATAATTTATATTCATTCCAAAAATATTTACTTTTGTGCCAGTGAATAAAATACCTGAAACAAGTCAATGGCCGGTGGTCTGCCAGGAGTGGGTGCCGCTTCCTCCAAATCACCCAGGTTTCCTAAAGCCATTGGATACTTTGCAAGGTGTCCGAGATCGTAGAGAAGCCATAATAATTCTTGTTGAAGCAGTGCCACCTCGGCTGCATCTGCAGTCGCACTAAGACTAGGATTTATGGCAGAGACTATCGTAGCGACTTCCATCGCTCGAGAGCATACGACTGCCTGACCGTTAACATACAACCATGATCGAGATGCTACGCCAGGTTCCACGGGCTGACCCCGTTTGTCTTCGTTACCTTTTCCTGATAATCGAAGAAACAATTTACTCCCATGATTAACGCAACAATTCTCTCATTCAAAGATTTCAGTGTTTTGATTATCCGAGCAGAGTTCGATCGTATTTTAAATTTTGACAAATAGTAATTTGCATCAATTAAACAATTTCAAATATTTTCATCTCGATGAAAATTGAAATGCAAGTACGTTCACTGTATACTCAATAGTAATTTAACTAAGATTTTGAAGCACGAAAATATTACGGATCAAATTACATGTAATCTTCCGAGTAAGCCAATTTCCGAAGATGTAGGCGAATCTGATTTGCTCCACGGTGAGAAAGACGTACAAAAGTATCTTGAAGCGACGCTCGTACCTATAAACCCAAATCTGGTAAATTTAATGACTATTTAACGTACATAATCCTGTTACATCAAATGTACGAATCGACAAGACTGGCCGACATTAATTACCATGCATCGAAAAAGTTAATACTCGACTCGTGCACACATTCTCAACATCGTCGACCCACATACTTTTATCGCCGATTATTATTATTATAATTTATCTAAAATGCATCACGCCGATCGAACGCATGCTCAGAGTTTGCATTTATAAATATTTGCTTTCAGATGTCTTACCGTGCCAAGTGACCTCGGCAGTCTCGGTACCGTTTTCCCCGTATACGACCCAAGCGTGGTCTTCGGACATAGCCAGATGTACGTCCTTGAATCCAAGGACTTGACAGCCGGCTACGACAGCAAATGCTACGCCGAAGCAATCAAGCTTATTAGCGGTGAGGTAACTGTACAGGCTCTGAAGATGAGCCCGATCTTTGTAGTAGCTCCTCGTAAGGGAATTCCATATGACGTCGGACACCTTTTTAACGAGTTCTCTGGTGGCATATTTGGTGTCGTAGACCGTGAGGTCGACTGCACCTTTAATGACGGCATGGAACTTAGTGTAGAGAGCCTCGGCGATGTGGTATTCGACCGCTGGCAATTTGGGCTCGTCGTAGACGGTGTTCTCTTGCGAAGCGAAGGCCCGATTGCAGGTTAGGGAATTTTCAACGGCGCCTACCAAGATCGAGAGCAGCGCCAGGTCGGGCTCCGCGTTGTTCTCGAGCTGATTCTGGAAGATGCGGACGATCGCGGAGATGCTCTGGATCGGGAAAAGCGCCTTGTCCTCTTCGCGGAAGCCCGCCATACCGCCAGGTGATGACCCCCTCGCGGGTGCCCTGGAGAAGCGCGCGATCTTCCTTGCACTCACGGGTCCCTCACTCTCCCGTCAACGTCGTCATTAGGTTTCGCGGCTTTCCTGACAGAAACTTACGGCGAATCGCGGCTGGCCAATGACAATCCTATCCCTCGGCGAGCGTCAAGGCTTTGCTTACGATCCTCTGCAGGCCGCTCTCGCGAAATTTCAACATTTCCTCGGCGAGAGACGCATCGAGCAATTGGCGGCACGCCGCCATTAACGAGCCCTCCGGACCGCTCCGATTCTGTCTCGAACTCTCCTTCCAAGATGCACTTCGCCGCTCATCTTCTCAGCCCGATTGTTGGCGGCACTGCGGCCAGCTGCAAGGTTATGCACCTGCAGATGCAGTCGTTAACTGTGCTCTCGTGCAGGTGGATATGCAATCCTTTCATTGGTCAAGGGCGTCAGGAAATTGCGCGTCTTTTCCGAACTGCAGTTCCCCCGCCAATCGGAAGGGGGAGCGCCCTATCGATTGGTATCGACCGTTACTATCGATACTATCGTCGCCATCTTGGGCGCATTTTTGCGAACTCGCTTCGCGATAATTTCAGCGCTTCGTTTAAATATGCTTCCCCTGAATTAGGTAACGTTTCTACGACTTCGTGGTATATAAAAATGACTTTTATTTCCTAATGTACAAACCTAAGTTAACGACCGATTTTTAATTGCTATTACTTATAGTATCACTAAATGCAGGTAGCGGGATCAGTCGTTCAAGTAATTCCCTACATCTGTATCTACAAGGACTATGGTACACGATCTTACACCGACTACGTGATTTATAAAAATAAGATCCTTCATAGCAATATTTTTGAAAGTACGCCGTTTAATAGCGATCCTATTTATCACGATGCATGCTTCGAGTTTCGAAATTAAAATATGATGGTACTTCCGTTTCAGCTACGAAAATATTTGGACGGTTTTAATTCTGATCTTCGCGAGAACTGAATTCCCGACATCTCAACGTCGCTGCCTCAACAGCACCTATGACCGCAGACCTCAACCCATGACTCTCTAAATAGTGAATCGCTGTTATAGTCGAGCCTGAAATGCGATAAAAAATATTAACGTGTAACAGCGTTTATAAAATTAATTTTTCCTGTGCTTTCTTACCTGCAGGAGACGCCACGTCGTCCTTTAACTGTCCAGGATGAGTATTCGTCTCGCGAACCATCGTCCCTGCTCCAAGAACGGTTTGGGCCGCTAATTTGTAAGCTATTGGCCTCATCAGACCCATCTTCACCGCTCCGTCAGCTAGTGCCTCAATCATCATGTAAACCTATCAGTTAAGTATAAAAACGTTTGTACAAGCAATGAAAATGAATAATTTGTGAACTAACATCCTGTACTCTCCAAGGCAACGTAAATAACAGGACTTACATAAGCAGGACCGGACCCGGCCAATGCGGTCACAGGGTCTATCATATTTTCTGTAACTTCTTCACATAAACCAACCGCAGAGAATAATTTCTCTGCAATTTTCGCGTCTTCTTTGCCAGCATTTTTGCCACGAGCGTAAACACTGGCACCGCAACCCACCAAAGCTGGAGTGTTGGGCATTACCCTGATTACTGGAGTTCCCTCTGGCAAAGCCTGTAGAGATGTTTTTATATATATATATATATTTAACGGCTTATAAATGAGAAATATTTCGATAGAAATAAAATATCCACCTGTTCTAGAGTACGGAGTGGAATACCCATGGCAATGGAGAGTAATAATTTTTTACTGTCTTTTATTTCAGGTAGAACTTCCGGTACCACTTGCGGCTTCACGGACAAGATCAGAATATCGCCATATTCGACTACGGGCTTATTCGTGAATACCGTTTGCGAGCCTATTTCCTGAAATTATGGGAAATTATTCATAAGAGCTTGAATGCCGAATTAGCGGAATGCTTTTCGCGGTTTAAATCCAACCAGCACAAACTGGAGAAGCCCGCTTATCAAAGAATCGTTAATAACACGATCCGATTCGGATACAGATTAAAGTGGTTTGTCTGGGGATTTATCGAGCATTCACTCTTATTAACTGCACGGGCCTCTTGTATGAGCTGGCGTACATGAATTTGTCAAACCTTATCGTCTCTTATCGCGAGGGAAACATTTTTTCGGCGCAACTTTGCACAAAGACACGCGATGCGCCAACGAGGGGATTGCATCTCGAGACTTTTTTATTCTCGCGGTCCCTTGTATCCGATAGTACAATACATAGGAATGACGTTTCCATAATTGCATTTTATAATAAAATAACAAGAATCTTACTTTGAAGGCTTCGATGCTTCCCATGTCGTTCGGAAGACAACTCGCCAGCATCATCTCACCTTTGCTCAAACCTGAAGAAAACGATTAGCGACGTTTTAATTTAATAAATTAAAGTTATCGCAGTAAGCAGAAATCGATCAATTTAAAGCTCGAAGGCTTTACCGAGGGTGCACTTTGTGAAATATTTAACACGATGTTAAAATACTTACCCGCTTTGATGAAACCTTTGGCGAGGGCCTGCGCCATTTTACCGCCGCCGAGGAAACCAATTTTGAACATGATTTTGGCAATTTGATAATTTTCCCGTAGAGCTGGTTTTAAGTTGGTGTTTTCAATTGGTGAATGCTTCGGGCAATTTTCCGAATGTCGCTTCTCTCGCGGATTGCATGTAGACCTCTGCTTTACATGCAGAAATACACAGTTCGAGCGAAGTAAACAGACTGGAGCGTAATCTCGAATGGCTGCTTAATTTCCTTCCTTCTCGACAGTGTGCCACAAGAGTGAGATAGTTAACTACACTGTGTTAGTTTCTTAATGAGATGGGCTGGAAATTTTATGTAATTACTCCTTGATAACAAAGCAACACTTCCAAGAGAACTACTATTTTTCGGTAATCGCCACGAAGGTGCAAAGTGCAAGAGAGATTTTTCCTAATGTTCCATTAGTATTTCTATTTTCTAATTTAGGTACATTCACTGTCAATTATTATTCACAATCGTTTAAATGGTAATAAAAAAAAATCCTCAGAAAATCGCTCGAGTCTTGTATTACTGCATATTTTGGATATTCATTCAATATAAATTTATTTTAATTTTCATAGATGAAGATAGTGAAAATCTGTACGCGCTCCGTTTTTACGAGTATTTTTAAGTCGGAAGTCCATCTTCTTGGGTTATCTTCTTTAACCCCTGTACTCCAGATTTAATACTTATCGGTGATGCGAGTTCTGTCAGAGAAGTACAAGCTACACATCACTTGTATGTGCCTCTTCATTTACAGTTGATAAATATCTCAAGGCTTGTATATAATTAGAACGGTGATTCACGTATAGCACATTAAGTATTGCACACTTTTTTTAATTTACGGGTGTGATAAAAATCATAATTCATTGTTCAGGTTGTAGATACGGTATTTTAGTTCTGTGTTGAATTTAGGACTGATTGTCAGGGTGTGGAAAATTCGGAACTACTGTTTATCCTATACAATCTCAAATCAAACAAACAATCTTATCTGCCTCGTCGACGCACGTGGCTTACGCATAATGCTTAGGAATATGCAGTTATTATGTGGTGATTTATATATTCTTGTTACGAAATATCAGTACTTATGTGGTACGTATATTGTGGACATTTTTTGTTCTTTCAGTCACCACGAATCCGATGTTAGTGTTTTTAACTTACAGCTATTTAAATTTACCGCCAAGTTTGTATTCAGGATAATCGTTTCGGGAGGAAGTCTAAAATTCCCTAGATCGGTCATAGGGAAGTTTTCCATTGATGTCTCTGTTCTAAATTTTCTGAACACTTTCCTGTCAGGGTGGGTGGGGTTGTTAATGTTCACTGTGCAATAAACAATACTATTTTAGAAACAGTATCAACTCAAAATAAATAGAAGTTTTATTATAATTTCATCTACCTAATTAGACACGCTACAATGGTAAGATTTACGAAGAAACCCATTTTTTTCTGAAACTATATTAATAATCACGTGCTGCCTTATAAGGAAATATGATTTGTAATTTTAGAAATTGTACGCTCGTGCGTACAATTTCATTGTAAATTAAATTAGACGACGTGTGATTGATCGGTAGAAGTAGTTTCTTTGTCAGAAAACAATTTGTTTATTATGTGAACTTTCGATGACTCATAAGTGCATTCGCTTTATATAGCAAAATCCAAATGAACATACTCAATGGAACGACATTTTGAGAAGTCATGGGATCCTTCCTCAAAAGGAGAAGGAAATCACAGAAGACCAAATCGTTAATATTGTAGAAGATACAATAAATGAAAAGACTGGACGCAGTGAGTTTGTAGCGATAAAACAAGGGAGTCATTCTCTTGGCAGTAACTTTTACAATTGAATTTATTTGTTAATGAAACAGCTCAGAATGATTTGCAAGAGAAGACACTCGATGAATTGGACGAGCTGGAAGACGAAGAAGATGAAAGGGTTCTTCTGGAGTACCGACAAAAGAGAATAGCCGAGATGCAGCAGTTAGCAAAGGAGGCAAAGTATGGAGAAGTCAGAGAAATTTCAGCCCAAGATTATGTTCAAGAAATTAATAAGGCACCAGAGGGCCTTTGGGTTATTCTACACCTTTATAAACCAGGGTATGCGGCATATTTTTAATGATACAAAATTTATCCTTAGATATAGTAGTTCTTATGATTGTGTCAATACTTAGGCGGAATCGTCAAATATTCACAAAAGTATAAATTGTACTTTACATATTTCAGAATACCTCTGTGTACGTTGGTGAACCAATATTTGACTTCGCTAGCACGAAAATTCCCAGCCACAAAATTCCTAAAAAGTGTCTCGACGACTTGTATACCAAATTGGCCAGACAGCAATCTTCCTACTATATTTATATATAATAATGGAAATATGATAAAACAAATAATTGGTCCAATAGAACTACGAGGCATGAAACTAACGGAAGAAGGTACATATTTTAACTTCATAAATATGGATTAATTGATGAACTGATTATTACATATACATTTTTAGAACTAGAATGGATGCTTGGCGAAGCCAAAGCTGTATCAACCAAAATCACCGAAGATCCAAAACCGAAGGTTCGGGATGTTTTGTTTTCAACATTAAAGAATCGAAATGATGATCTTGCAGAGCACAATGATTGGTAAATGCCATATTTATTGTTCAGAGATACCATACTCTAAACAGGAGAAACAATACTAATCACAAGTTTCAACATTCACACAGGATTATTTATTTATATTTATATGTACAGAATACCGCAATGCCATTACATTCAATAAAATATATTGTTATTTATTAGGACTTCCTTAATGATATCTAAACTAGTTTTAAGGACTACTAAAATACAGATATGAGTTGGGAGGAGAGATGAGAACAGAGATGAGTTGGGAGATTGCTCACGGGCAGGGCCGCGCGATCGCACCCTGTACTGCCCTCTGATTTAGTACGTTAGCTTTCACCGTTTTTTGCCCCCAAGGGCGGCGCAACGAATTTCTGATAGGAGCTCGCGCACTCGCGATGACGGTACCATCTACCAGTCGCCGGTGGCGGCTCACGTACTCGTGATGGTAATACCATGCGTCAGTTGACGGTGGTGGCTTACCTACGCTTACCAACACTGCTCGCTTTTGAGGGCAAGGGAAGAACATTCGTAACGCTCCATTAGACTTTATTTACTTATCTACTACTATTAAGTACATTGTTGCCTCGATGTCGACGTGATGCGGAGCTTTGGGGCACGCGTCGGTGTCGCGTACGGAACTCTCATGCAGCGAATCTGTGTGAGTGCGATTGCTCCTAGAATTCTTCGCGCGTCCCAACCAGTCAAGCGCCAAACTACGGGTCGAGACGTTGAGTATGTGTGCGTTCAGCGCTACACTCGACGAGTACGCGACACCGACGTGTGCCCCAAAGCTCCGCATCACGTCGACTTCGAGGCAACAATGCACGTAATAGTACTTAATAGTAGTAGATAAGTAGATAAAGTCAAATTGAGCGTCACGAGTGTTCTTCCCTTACCATCAAAAGCGAGCAGTGTCGGTAAGCGTAGGTAAGCCACCACGGTCAATTGCCGCATGGTATTACCGTCACGAGTACGTGAGCCGTCAACGGCGACTTGTAGATGGTACCGCCATCGCGAGTACGCGAGCTCCTATCAGAAATTCGTTGTGCCGCCCTTGGGGGCAAAAAACGGTGAAAGCTAACGTACGAAACCAGAGGGCAGCACAGGTTGCGATCGCACGATCCTGCCCGTGAGCAATCTCCCAACTCATCTCTGTTCATGAACCGGTTGCGAGATCACTGTTATGTGCTGCTCCTTGCGGAATTCTGGGCCAAACAATACACGTACGGCAGGTAACGATCGCTGTACCTGAGAAACCAAAGATAATTTTGTAATATTCATATTTATGAAAAAATGTGATAACCGACGTTGCCATCATTATACAGGTAACATTTGTATTTTATTTGTGTTATAGATAAGACGTAATACTTTTTCTCACGTGCATTACCAGATCAGGTTCTTCGTGAAATTTCTTCCGGTTTTTTTATTTGGAATCGATGACAACGCCCTCAGTAGTGAAATGTGAAATTACAGGCTTTTCAGTGGTGACGTCGGAGGGCGCTGTAGGGATGACCGCGTTGCGCCTGCGGCTGCGTTCACTCAGTTACGATCACGAAGCCAGCGCTGAGTAGCATCGTTGAAGGATTCTTAGTGCTCTTAATCGTATGTTCATCTTTTACATGGAGATAAGGAGGAAAAGAAGCCAATACTTTAGTCAGTAGCCGTTGGACACTGTCAAAGTGATCGAAGTGGAGCCATCAGTCGAGTTTTGGTCGGTTGAATCAATCGAAGGCCTACTTGGATCTAGCGATATCAGCCGCGAGCGAGGCGCCACTAGCGCGCTCTGTGGTAATAATCGTTAAACCATTCTGGCCAAACGGCGCAGCGTGATTCTCGCTGCGAGAAAAAATTGAGGTTTTTTTTGGAGTGTTTATGTTCATCGATAAGTTGATGTTATTGCAAGTATTACAAAGTCTTGATGTAGCGGATTACAAGGGCGATTCCGAAAGGACCACTTTTGGTGGAAATCATGGTAATGCGTAGTTTATCTGTAAAATATTATATTAGCTTTCCCTTAATTTGTATTATAAAGTAAAACTTAAGGTATCATTATGTCAATATAAAATTTGCCAGAGGATTAGCAAGTCTCTGAAGCAGCATGTACTCATTTTGAGCATTTTGTTTCAGATCATATGGAGTATCCAAAGGCTTTGTAGAGGGTCTTGTGATTTGGATATTTTAATGGGCTTACCAAAATGGATATTGTTAGTGGCTAAAGTAAAGCCTTTTCTACTACAAATGTTAAATTATTCCCATTAATGATCTGTTAAGATAGAGCTGCAACTTTTCCTTATCGGATTATAGATCAAATGTAACCTAGTTCATAGCATAACTAGGCAGTGTAAATGGAATTTATAATACCATTGCAAAGTGTTTGCCATTGCATTGTATCAAAACAGAATTAACGTTGTAATGGAAAAATGCGCAATTTGAAACATGCTTGCTGTCTAGAGGAAGTAGACTAATGATCAATGTATGCCCCATTTCACAATTCAATTTTGTTCAAGGTTTAGCATGATTCAACGTTTTTTGATTCCGTGGAGGAACGAGAATCGTTGAGGACTTTGGTAATTCATTATCAAGAGGAAAGGTGCCCTTCGGAGTAGGAAAATGGTATGAAATTCAAGGGAGTTTCAAGGCGTTTCCATCATCTAAGATCTGTCACTCTCGCTTCCGCCATTTTCCATGATGGCAGCTCTGTTGGTCCCTGACTTACCGATCGAGCAGAAACAGTCGAACTGTCATGGCCGAAAACAGCGGAATGTGTTTTATTTAGTGCACCGTTACAATACATATAATAATTATTTTCCACCTTAATGGGACATGAAAGTTTTAAAGCTAAGGTCTCAGATGGTGAGAAACGATCGTAATTAGTCTTTGCATTAACTTTGTTGTCAGTGGAAATATTTAGTTGACAATAGGTTTATTACTAGGACAATGGATGGTATTGACCTCTATAATTAGTGAAGAATACTGCTAAGTACTTAAATAAAATAGTTCTTACTTTTGTAAGTAAAAATAGAAAAGTGAAATATGTAGAGCAACTTGAGTTTGCGAATGACATATGTTTATATGTGAATTTTGTTCTTTACGTAGAAGTCGTACTTTATATGCACTGAACAATGAATTTTACGTGTTAATCATGTTTCTACCTTCTGTTGGTGTTTAATAAGAAATTCTGTACATGTGTTAACATATCTAATGGTAGTTTCTGTTGTGTAGGAAATCGACATAACTGCTAATTCCGGTTTACAATCACTTCCACCAAGGCTACGTAAAAATAAAAGACTACAGTACAGATGGGGTGTGAAGTATTATGCAGCTGTCAGAGAGACTGTTTTTTCAATGCGAAGTTCTCCATATATGCCTGCCGAACCTCCTCCAGGTTTACGAGAAGAAGGTGTTGACAGTGAACCTTTATATGTCTGTAAACAATGCAGAGACTGGTAAGTGAATTAGTTATTTTACAACAAAGAAGTATACTTAAATATATGGAATGCAACAAAAATGTAGTTTTAGTTTATTCATGTATAGACAACATTTCTGGGATATCCTTAATGCTTTTGAGGAGGAATATTAGGAGAAGTGTTTTCTAGTTCTCAAAAGTCGTGGATCTTTATTCTCTGAAAATACTTTGTTACAGCTTTCGATTTCGCAGTAGTTTCGAGGACCACAATAATCGACGCAGTTGGATCCTGGGTTACTGGTGTCACAATTGTTTTGTGACTGTCTGCACGCACACTCCAGAAAATAATGTGCTCTGTGCTGCTTGCATCACCTCTGATATAGAAAAGAAAAGTTTTTTACGAGCAAAAGGCTTAAAGAAAGGTCAGAAAAAGGGGGCTATTAAAATTTTTCACAATCAATGCCAGTTTTTCGCGCATCTTAAGATGCACGACACTCACATGGTAGACATGGCTGATGTCATGTTAATGCCTATACCGAGTGACGTAGATAGGGAGCATTACAGCGACCTAGACAAAGTTTGTGAGATACTCATGGAGCATATGTTCATTTCCCGCATACACATTTTGGACTGGTTGAGACGGAAGCATATCGACGGTCACTGGTGGAAATTGATACACGCAGAAACCGTCAGCAAAGACAATCCCTTGGTGAACATTATAAAAATTTTTAAAGAGAGACAGCGTATCAAGCATCTCCAGCTTAGAAAGATACAGACACCTCCCACGATTACTCCCAAATTAAATTTTAACCAAACAAGTAGCAGTTCTCGCGTCGAGTCTTCGTGCCCGGACGTCGAAATAATCTCAGTAAATCCGAGGAATAGTACCTGCACATTTCCAGAAAATAAGGATACAGTAGATGGAGGTGCATGCTCCTCAACAGTGGGTGATAACACCGATCCACTCGAGTCGACAGGTCTCGGTGAAGAATCTTGTCCCAGGACCGATATCGCGTTCGTTGATTGCGGCCCAACTGCAAGGCTCTGCAATGAGCCTTTCATAGTCAGGAAATCGAATGACTTCGATCAAGGATTTAACAAAACGAGTATCGATGAAGGAAGGTTGACTGACGAGCCTGAAGTAGAACAGAGTGTAAAAGATGAAGGACTAGCTAAGCAAGGAAGCGTCGAAACGTCGCTAAGTCGAATATCGAGTACCCCAAGCTCGGTGAATCTATCAGGGAATTTCGTTTGCTTACCGAAGATATCAGTAAAGACTTTCGCTACTGAGCGTCCATCGACTCGTAACAAGTCGTTGCTGTGGAGGGACTTCTCGCGCCACTACGAATTGCAGAAGCAACTAGATAAGGAAACCTCTGTTAATACAATCGTTAATCAACCGAGGGCAGTAAAACCCTCATTACCCTTAGCGTTGACCAATTCGGAGCAGACTGGTATTCGAGCTAACTCTGGGAAGGCCAATTCTAGGATTTTAACGGTACATAGTCCTAAAAGTATCAACATTTCTACTATAATAAGTCAGCTTCCTCCTGAGGTTATCAACAGTAAAAAAATAGTCTTCATCGGACAAGACCCAGAGGGTGGACCCGTGCATGCTACGTCCGTCACGAGTACGCAAAAGGTACACTTGAAGAAAGACTTAGATTCGAAAGTATTGAAAACTATTCCATTAAAGGTGACTCTTCCTGGGACAGTATCAGGCATAGCCAACGAGCAGATGAAAAATGTGCCTATGCAGAAAATGCTCCCGGAGCCTGTATCCATCACCAGTTCCCAGATTTCTCTAGATGGTAAAATCGTATATCAAAACGGCAGGAAGTACATAATACGGCAAACGCAAAAAAATAATAATATGATAAAGGCATCAGATAAACCTACCGATAAATTAACCACGAACGCTTCGAAATTCAGGTCTATAGCACCAAAGACGATACCTAGCCTTGCATTACCGAGTGCTGTATCGTCTGTCTCCAAATCTGCCGTATTCGGTTCCAATTCGCAATCGAAACCACCGATACTGACTTGCGTGCCTAAATTAGTTCCATCCAATGTGTCTACGGTATTAGAAAAAGCTGCAGCCGTGCTGAAGCGAGCCGAGGAGACTGTAGAGTACTTCTGGATCGAACCAGATTCGAAGGGTCGGCATTTCTTGGTTTCATCGACCACTACCACAGTACAAAAGAGAAATAATAAGTTTCCCGGTGCCCAAGTGATCTTCCCGAAATTCAAGCAGCAAATGCTGGACGATCTGTTACACCTAGGCAAGCCCGAAGTGGAGAGAAGATTGAAAGCCTTGAGATATACTCAAAACGAATATAAGAAGGTAATAGGAGTGCACGACAATTTTGTAACCCGAGACAACATGGTCATGATTAAATTGTTAGAGGATGCTATGAAGATCTCGTCTCCTTGGGTTGCGGGAGAGAGTGGACACGCGGATACTCTGGAGGATATATTTAACCAAACGATGCGAAAGTGGGAGCTGGATTTCAACAGGGGGAAGGCTCTGATCTGTTCGAGGTGCACCAAGATTATAAAGCCTAAGTCTTATATAGTGGGATTGTCGGAGACAGCGAAGGACGAGGCCAGGTATTGCGAATGCTACAACTACAAATGTCCCGAGTGTGGGAATTATCAGGGGAGCGTGCCCAGATTCACTAGCCATCTGAAATTTCACAAGAGAATGGAGCCGCATATGTGTCCGGAGTGCTATAGGCTATTTTCAACCCACCGGAAACTGGAGCTCCACACGTGGACGACGTGCGTCCACCCATTGATTCGGAGATGGTATGGTTGCAAAGTGTGCGACGTAGAGGGGTTCCTTTGCTTGGAAGACGTCACTAGGCATTTCGCGGCCATGCACAGCGAAAAGAAGGTAGCGTGCCCCAAATGTCGCATGGTCTTGAATACCTTGAAGTCCTTCAAGGAACACGTTAAAGAGAATCATCCCGATTCCCGAGAAATACTGGATCTGATCTGGCTAATGGTTTGCACCGTAGGTCAATGTATAGTTCAGCCAAAACACTACAGGCTACACATGGATAATCATATTGGCGTAGCCAAGCTGCTCTATTATAAGTGTCCATTCTGCCCCCTGCTTTTGAAAGAAGCTAATCGAGGCAGAGAGGAAATCAAGACGCACATGTTCATGACCCATCTCGATCGTTTGACGGAGGTCATCAGTCCGGAGACCCTCTCTGACATCATGATAGGCAAACCATCGGAAAGGGCCTTTGACGAATTGGCACCCCAGGATGCCCACGATGTCCAGTCATTTTTGAGCTCGAGCTTTATCGGCTTTGACCCTCAAAATCCAAAAAGTGAACTGACTACCGAGCTCATGGAATCACCTTCCGTGGTAGTACCTAAAATCGTCAACACTCGCACGATCTCGCCGGAAGTTTTCGAACGTTGTTCCGATAATTCCGATCAGGCTACTGCTGATTACCTGAGCGCAATGCTTACGAAAAAGTCTTTTAAGGGCGGCATGGAGTGCAGCGTCTGGTCTATTAACTTGGACGGCTCTAGTTTACCTAGTATTATCGATGTCAGGTCCGAGGCTCCGGAGAAGTTGCTTCCGAAAATATTGGACGTTAGGTCAATAGCAGACGATAAAATCGATGAAGAGTCTGCCGATTCTAACGAGGGCCACTCGGAGACGAGGAAGTGGACGGAGATGTTGGATGTCACTGCCATCTCGAAGACGATATCGGACAGCGAAATGATCTCCAGTGACCATCAAACTAATCGGGATAAACTCGAAGAGGAAGAGCGAGGGTCTAAGATCACTGACAAGAGCTCGGGGAAAAGTGCCTCGAGTGAAAAGCGAAGTCGTGGTTCCTCGAAAGTCTGTAAAATCTCATCTGCATCCGAATCGGCTGCCGAGTCACCGAAGTCATTGAGATCTAAGGTCCAAGAAGCTAATAGTACAAAGTTGACGTCAAAAGTCCCAAGGGTACTTAGAGCCACGAGGTCAGGACCTGCCAAGAGGAGATCTATGGCCAAAATTAGTACCTTTCAGGGAAGTGGAGAAAAGTCTTCGAGAAAGGGCTTCCAGAATTTTAAAGACGAGAAGGAACCAGCCGTGTCGATTTCGGAGAAAACGAATACGGATCATTCGTCGAAACAACAGATAGATCTGTCGCTCATTAAACCGGTGACAACGTTGAAGTCGAGGATCACACCTCGAAAGATACATTCGCTTACTTCGTTGTCCTCTCCGACCCCTCTAAAAACTCGGTTCCACGGTAAGACTGCAAACAACGCGTTGACGACTGCCGCGCGAAAGCGCAATAAGTTGCGGAAAAATTTAGGGAAAGTGGAATCCAGTGACCACGATGATTTGTTGAAGCCAGACGTGATACTCAGACGGGGGTCGACCCTTAAAGAATTCAAAGATGTTATTGAAAATGGCTGCGATGATCGCAAAGATTTATTGAAGACGGACGAAGTGCTCAGGATCGTCAAGAACGATTTCAGAACGATGTCCAAGGACATCGGTCCGCCTCCACCATTGGCGAGGATCCCTCAGCACCTTTTGGGGGAGCCCGCGATTTCCCCAACAACAGACGCGAGCATTGAGAAACAAGAAAGGAGGGAATCGTTCTCGTCGGAAACGATGCTGTCGGTCCGAAAAAGAAGACACGGAGAGGTCTGGAGGATCGCTCTGAACGGCCCCACGACAACTCGCACACTCCCGCAGAAATTCAGGTGTCATCTCTGCGGGGAGCTGATCAATACAGCTTGGAACGTTGTCCGAAGTCACTTCAGTTCTAAGCATTCTTGGGATTATCAGCTGGCCATTGTACAGCCGCGGTTGCTGAAAATGTCCAAGGAGTTTATAGAAGGAGGGTACAGGGAAGTGTCCGGCAGCAGGAAGCGGAAGTCAGAGGGGTCCTCTAGTCCACCGAAGAGACGTCGACGGTGGACGCCGAAGAAGCACGTAGAGAGGACCAGCCACACGGGGCTGGGACTCTTCGTCAAGCAGGAATCTGTTCAGGATGGCGAGGGCAACTTCAAGTGCAAAAAATGTGATCTGAAATGCGAGAACATGACCGACCTGAGGCAACACATTGCCAGCAGTCACAGGATCAAGGAGCGCTATCTGATCTGCCTGGAGTGCGGGGAGAACTTTGTGGTTGCACCTAGCTTGCAGATGCATCTCAAAGCCTTCCACGGGATAGAGGATCCTAATAGTTATCTTATAAAAAATACTGCTTACGCTCCCGATGTGATCGACGAGTCGGAGGCCAAAACTACCGTGTCCAATCAGTGCCACGTCTGCAAGGCTGTCTTCGAAGACAAGGCTGCCGTTGATAAGCACCTCAGGGTGCACGGGATGGCGTTTCTTAACCGTAAGAGAATAGAGGCACGGAATGCTCTTAGGTGCTCGGAAAAGAAACCTAGATTAGAAGGCACCGAGGATGCAGAAACGGAAACAAAAGACGGCGACTCGCAGATCTCTTCCGCCCTGCAGGAAGACGAGCAAAGCTCAAAGCAATCCGAGGTAGATAGCGCTTGCGGAGATAGTGTTCATTTTATCAATGATTTTTAGATTTAATGGGATTTTGTGCTTACAGGAATTGGCCGATACCTCAAAAAAATGAAATGATCATTCCTCAGGTGTTGAGAACAGTTTGAGGCAACGAATCGAGTTAGGATCTGATACAGAGACTATCCGGCTCGGCATGACGAACGTGCGTCGGTCTTTTAATAGCTTGCATTTAAAGCTGTTGGAGATCCCACGTATTTTAATACTCCCTGTAAAATCATTGTAAATCGTCAACCTTCGTCACGAGTCAGTGATCGAATCTCGCGTTAGTACGTTATGAGTACGTATAGTACGGAATTTTAAATTCATCTACTTTAAAACGAGCCCGATTGATGCGAAGCTCTATTTTTCAACGTTTAGCGGTGACTCTTGAAAAATGCAAATTTCCTTCCGTTGCGGTTGCTGCCAGGAAGGTAGAAAAAACAATTCCTGAAGATAGTCGCGTCGTTTATGCCAAGCGAGAATTTGTACAAAGAACGTATTTCGGGTGAAAAATTACTGTGACGTTTCTTCTGCGGTTTTGAAGGAAGTCTCCAATTAGTGACGTCGCTACAATCAACTCGCAGACCTTGACATGCAGATGTTAAGCGGTGTAAATAATTTATTAATATTTAGAGAAGTTAACTCTTTTTGTAACGCGCTGGTTATTGTATATCGCTACGCGATCGCTGTATATTAGGTATGACTGAATAAAAGAAGAAAAAATAGTTTTAATCGGGTTACTCATGCCTGGCGACAAAGAGTGCGAAGTTACCGTCTCGTATAGTCGATAGCGATGCTCAAAAATTCAAGGAACAACCCAAAACCAAGGAACACAACATTAATAATTTATTTTCCACCCTCCTTCGCGGCACTTCCACGGGAACTGTAATGAGAATCTCACGGAGAAAGGAATTAATATAATATATTTATTACATCTTCCTTTTGCGATTATTGCGCAGACAATGCTGTGATTATTGCTTAATATTTAAAGACTTCTTCACTGATTGACACATCGAGACGATGGAAGGTACGAAACGGGTCCTGGGACCATCCGGAAGAGCAGCTTCGCGTAATCCACTTCCTCGTATAGAATTTAACACTCTTAAAACCCTATCTGTATATCTGGGAGCACGAAAATAGTCATATATATATTTACTTTGTGATAACCTGTGTACTTTTCATAGGATCAATTATCGTTAAAATTAACGGATTCGCGCGTAGTTACGATACGTCGGTGCAGGTACTAGAGAGGGTTATTTCGGGAAACTTGAACACTTTGACTATGGGCCCGTGGAATTCTTTCGTCGTACCTCAGGGCGGCATAATATCGCTTGCCCATCTTCCTCGTTCGTCCTATACGGATCCGAGGTGTCTACGATCGAACGAGAGTCCTTGACGGACGACGAAAGATTTCCGAACGTGAAGTCTCGGAGTGTTCGGTTGGTCCCTCGACGACCCCGAAGAAACGTCCAAGTCGGTTTCGGGTCACATCCTTCGGTTCCAACATCGCGAACACTCCAGTGGGCCCACTTTGGCACGTAGACCAAGGAACACACTTACGAGGACTAAACGAAAGAGGATCATCGGTCCTTGTTCCGCATTTTCTCATTTAGCTCCATTGTTTGATTATCGGCGAATTTCGGCGGACACCCTGAAGAGATTGCCGAGGATAATCGGAAGAACGTTCGTGCAGGTCCGTCCTAGAAGTTCCCTAATCGAAGGGGTGAACGGATTAAACCGTTCGAACGGATCGATCGCATCGTTCGGCGTCATCCTCGGTTTCGTTCAAGCATCGGCCCTGTTCACAGATTTCTCGGCGGCGACGAACAGACGCGTATCCTGGAAAGGATTCACTGATCCTCTCGAGGAGATTCGGGACCTTCCTCGGCGACCTCCGCCGTTTCGCCAATGGGACTGTTCAAGGTGCTCGCCAGGATCTTCGGACTATCCGGATGGTCCGAGGCTCCCGACTCCGGGGCAAGGACCAGGGACCCCTCCGTCGTGGAGTCGCTCTTTCCAGCAGATCCTTTCACGAGATCACCGGGCAGGACTTTCGGCTTGGACGGAGACGACGAGGACGAAGCGGACTTCGGCTTGCGCGCTTCTTCGTCGACGACGCCGCCTTCGCAGGGGGTCTCGGCGGCGCCGTTCTCCCTGAAGAGCTTTCGCAGGTCCATCGTCAACGTTTCGTTCCGTTCGACGTCTTCGTCCGTCGCGATCGTCAGTGCCAGAGTATCGGGAGGTTTTCTTCCCCTGGCGGTGCTGGCCAGCTCGCTGAGGGGAATGCCGACCTCGTGGGTAGCCCAGACGTCGCAGTTCGGGCTGAGGGAAGCGCCTCTTGGAATCGGGGTGACCCTCGGCCTGGTGGCATCTTCCATGGAGTGCCAGCGATGGGGTTGCACCAGGCTCGAGGGGGGAATCGCTCCCAGGCTGTTCGCCAGGACGATCCGGTGGGGGAACCTCGGAGAACCGCGGACCTTCTCTCTGGAGGACGTGTGACTCGAGCTCGCCTCTAGAAAGAATTCCGCCACCTTGACATCTTCATCGATAGATCCCTCGCTTAATTAAATCATAGCAAAGAAACGATGATCAAAGACTTCAGGGTGAACCATTTCCTCCAGTCTCGATCGGAAGTCGAACCAACCCTCGGATTTCCCGCGGCTCCCCGAATATCTCTTCCAGGGAGCTATCGCGCCAAGTGGTGCATCTATAACACTTTTGCAGCATCCCTCGGCGGAGTTCCCGACATCCGACTTTCCACACCGGCTGTTCCCGAGCACGGATCCGCGAATCGCGTCGCGGCATCCCCTAGAGACAGCCGGCCCCTTTGGAAGCACTCGTTCTACGGCTTTGCCGACTCAACCCCGGTCCGTGACTCGACTTTTTAGGCGCAGTGGGTGCAAGGTCTGCCCCCTATTCTCCCCCAAATCCCATTTGCGACTCGCGAACAGGGGGCTAGAATTCTCTTACGGGGCCGACGGCCTCCCGGATAGGGAGACATGAAAAAGAAAACTCATATGGATAAGGGGGAAACTGGAGCACTCACGTGGGGGAAGAGTGAAGTTCACCCTAGGCTCGCTGCTTTCTTTCCTGCGCAGCCCCAGACTCAGTCGACGGTCCTCCTCGCTGGTGATGTTGATTATAGGTCCTGATCCACACCTGGGGTGAGATTGTCGGGTACCTTGGGTGTCTACCTGGCACGTGGAGGCAGCTTTGGCCCCCGGTACCAGACCGGCTATGTAGCCCATGTGTACTCTCAGGGCCGATGCTACACCTGTGGGGGACGTGGATGGTTGTATTTGGGAGGGTCCTAGAAAGTGGGATTTACTTTATTTTATTTTTTTCAGTACCAGTAAACGACGCCGTGGACGTCTTCCTGCTGCTGGGTCGACTGCCGAACATGCTGAAGAGCCGCTGGAAGACGCCGAGTCGGTTCGGACCCTCCGTGTCTCTGCGCCTGTCCAGCTTGTAAATGTCCGCCAGGCTCCTTCGAGGACCTTCCTCCAGGTCCGGTTGACTGCTAAACGCTACGGTTCCGCGACGCATGCCTATTTTCACGGAGCAAGACTTTCGAGTCACGTCGTTGGCGGACGTATTTGCGAGAAGAATGCAGGGCAGAGGCGGGGGCGAAGCTCATGAAGACGGAATGACAGGGAGCGAGGACTTCCTCCAGGGCTAGGACTATTTCGGGGTACTTCTGTACACGCCGAAGAACACGTCCGAAGTGAACATCCGTCAATACGCTTAGGGATACGAGGGCTGAATTTTCGGAGCTGCATTCCGAATTTCGCCAACAGCAGTCGAGCGCCATGAGATTTGCGTTTATCTCCCCTTATCGAGGATTTAACGGGACGTCTCATGACGCAAGTCCTGGGATCCCTAGACATACTTCCGCGGATCACAAGGCAAGTTCCAGGGGAAAAGTGCGTGCATCCGACGTGCAGATCTCTAGAAAAAGAGGCGCGATCGGAGCGGTGCTCGTTGCTCGTTATCGCGGTCTCTCTACGAGGAGGACTTCGGGGTCGGAGAGGACGCTTCTCTCCTTTGATCTAATCCTGCGGACTCTAGGTGACGAGAAACGAGAGCCAGGCAAGAACGTGAGTGGGTGTCGTTGCAAGCAGGGGCGTGCAATATACGGAATAATGTCACCTTTCCGAGGAACCTGAATGGCGGAAACGACGAAGCGAGAAGAACATTAATGTACTTTCCAGAAGAGACATCCGACCGCGGTCCGTCAATGAAGGCCATTCGATGGACGCACGTGTATGATCGCCATCGTACCGCCTTTGCGTGGTCGCATCTCGGTGGACCTCGGACACGCGAGCCTAGTCTTTTTCGTAATTTTCCGAATTTTATCCAAGGTCCTGAGAGGTCCTTTCAGAGTCAGCAATCGGTTCACGTGTTGCGCGGTCCACCAAGGGCGGCCATCGTGACGAAACGGTTGACAACCGGGAAGGAAAATCGTCTCACCGGATGGATCAGCCGATGGCCAGCTGGCACGAGGGATGATCGGGGGCAGGACACTTAGAAGAAGAAGAGGCACTCCCCCAGTTATACTGGGATTCCTCTGGGGGATGGAGGCGCTTGACGAGTCCTGGGAAGGGTCCGGTTGCTCCTGTCCCAGCTGCTTCTCCAGCCTCGCCAGCTCCAGCTCCAGCTGGGCCATCTCTCGCCTGTACACCTTGTTTTGCACCTCGACTCGAAAGTGGAGCTCCCTGCAAGACCGAGATCCCTTATCCACTCTCTCCTCGATCCAGATCTAGACGCCGAAGGGCGCACCGCCGCCCCAAAAAGTGCGCGGCCATTGTTAACGCATCCCTAAACCAGGAAACAGACTCCGGCCGACGCGTTTCCTTTACCTCCAGGAACGAGATTGCATTGTCCTCGAAATTGTAATACACCCCCGGGCCAGTGATTGTCTGCAGTTTAGAGGCGCGAATTACTTCCTCCGGGGAGTCGCCCTATCTATACGGAGACCTTAGAACTACCGATGAATCGATTGGGCCCCATTTTATGGGCTTTGAAGTTTATGTTTGTTGGTCGGCCGAGCATTCGAACGCATTGGACCAAGTAATCGGCCGAGTTTGATTCGTTATTTCAACTTCATCGGGTGCTTTTAATTGCTTTTACTTGCTCTTCTGATCATCACCTTCAAGGACCCTATCGATTCTCCTCGAGTGGCGCTCGCGCGACTCCTACAGGAAGTGGAAATTTTCTGGGAGTGGAAACGTCCGAGGCATCTCTGAAGTTTCGTCCGATTCGAGATAAATTCATAGTCGGCGGTACCCTTTGTCATCTGTGACGAATCTTCTGGTGTTGCTCTCGATCTTGAGGCCCAGGCTCTGGACCACGGGATCCGCTCTCTCTCCGGCCAGGATGTTGGCCAGCTGAGGAAGGAAGAGCAAAGCCAGGGTGGCGGTGGTAGAGGCCAGGATCAAGGCCGTAATGGTGACGAAGGCCAAGGTGGCTCGATCGGACATCAGGTTCGCTAGGACCACGACGATGCCGGAAGTGATGACGACGGAGTAGACGCTCATCCCGATGTACTGGGAGTCGTTCAGCGCAGGGATCTTGACGTGCCTGGAAACCCAATTCGTACCTTGAAGAGTCGGTCCTTAAGGGACTCCTCAGTCAGGTCGTAAGTAGATTCGCGTCGCGGCATTAATCACGACATTTACGATTCGCGTAGGAGGACAACTCTGAGTCTCCCGGGGTTCGTCGACCTCGAAGAACGGATTACCGCCTCGGGTTTACCTGGTTTCCCAGGCCATGTAGACGCCCACGATCAGCAGCAGACCCTTGTAGAGATAGAGAGCTCCCAGCCAGCAGTTTGTGTACTGAGAACGGCATACCTCCACCTGGAACGTCGGAATTCGGCTTCCAATTCGAGGTAGGCGGGAGAGACTCGCGTTTAGCGAGACCCGACTATCAACTAGCTCCGTCAACTAGGAGCAATTTCGAGATAACACTGCCTCAGATTTCCCAGAAACCTGCGGAATCGCACCTGGGGCTGATAGACGACCCCCCTGTCCTGGGCGCTGATTTCCAAAGTCAGGTTCCTCAGGTGCCTCTGCATGGGGTCCACGGTGACCCACAGGGTCACCACCAGACCGTCTATCAGCAGCAGCACGCAGATGAGACTCATCAGCTGGGTGTCCTGCAGGAGCTATTTAAAGGAAAGCAAGTTTTAACCGCGGGTACCAAGATGCATCCTTCCGTGTACTCATTTCCGTAATTCAGGGACTATAGCTTCCAAGTTTTGAGGAGGGTCGGCGGGTACTTGCTTTGTTCTTGACGACCCCGCTGCGGCTCCTGGTGAAGATCCGGTGGACCCGGTACGTCTTTGTGAACATGGAGCCAAAGGCCAGAGAAAACCCCGCCGACAGGAGGTACACCCTCGCCTGAGAGGTAAATAAATCGGCGTAATTCATTCTAATTGCCCCGTGGAAGATTTCGGCTGTGGACTTACGGTGCAAACCGTGGGGAAGTAGCCATCGCTGTCGGGAAGAGTGGCGTGGTCTAGACCCAGAAGGATGACTGCCCCATAGACCAGGGCGCAGCCCACGGCAGCCATGTTGTTCAGCCTAGGACTCGAGAGTTTGATGCTCCTGTTTGAAGAAACAAGATGAACCTCCAGCCTCTGACGCATTCTGTACGCCTCTAGGTTTCTAGGTTCATTCACTAGGAGGATACTCGCTTGTGCTTCCGGAAGTGCAGGTTGAAGGCCAGAAACGCCAGGGCGAGCGTCACCCCCACGCTGGCCAGACAGGTGACCGCAAGAAACGCAGCAGGTGCTACGGTGACGACTCGCAACCTGCGAATCAAGATCCTGATGAAGATTATCTCGTTTAAAAATGGGAACCCTTCCCTAAACTTAATTAAAAACCCGCGGAAGATGCGCCGCCCCGGGCGCTACTCTCTTCCTCCGACCGCACGACAGTTGTACTTAAGTTTCCCCGTTATCACATATTTTTCTTCCCCTCCTCGTGGATGCACGCGAACTCGCGAAAGAATTCTCGATAAGGGGGAAGTTTAATTTAAGTTCGGCCGACGTGTTCGGCAAAGTTCGCGGGCGTTCAACAAACCACGGGGTGCCTGTGACGAGCGATCCGATCGCGGCCAACTTTAATTGCGGCGAGTTCAATCTTGACGCCATTTCCAAAATAATCATTCTCGAGAGAGGCATCGAAGGGCGATCAGGAGAATGTGGGGTTCAAAGTGCCGAGGTGAGCATCACTCGTACCTGAACACCCTACGAGCTGTAGGTGGATGTTCTCCAGGCCATCTTGTGTTCGCGCACCCGGAGCAATTCATCGTGAGGTGGCCATCTTCCGGGGTAAAGATAGCAATTCTGCGGATAACGTGTCCTGGAATTAAAAGGAAACCTCTCAGCTTGTAAACCCTTTGATATAAGGCGCTCTAATCGCAGCCGCCGATAAGTGACCGAATTGAGTTCGATTTAACGCCTCCCGGAGCTTTCCCCCTTTTTCGACGTATTGTTGGCTCCCTCGGGAGCTTTCCGCGATAAGGGATTAGGGTTAATTGATTCCACTTTGTGAAAGAGGGCTCCGTTATATCGCCGACTTGCTGGGCCGGAAACTTATCAAGGCAAGAGACCCTTTTCTAAATCCCATCCGATAGGGCGGTATCGGACCAACCGGCGAAGAAAAATACCGGAACGAGTGATAAAGGACACGGAATCCCGCGGGAACACGAAGCACGCTCGCGAACTAATTTTCGCGATCGGAATAGAATACCGGTAACTTGTTGATAGAACTGAGTTGGTAAAAATAGGAGAAATAGATTATGAATCCTCCAGCTTTTGAGGCACGGTTGCAGGGGCATATATTTGATATCGCGACGTTATCGGGCAGAACAAATGTGACTCGGAAGGGAGCCTCCACCGTGCGGTATTCCTGGCAAAAATTGTGCAGGACGAACGCGGGATGCATTTTTCACGAGTTCCTCGCGAGAACAGTATTTCTGCGCCCGGTAAGGCCGGGCTAGCTCGTTCGTAATTTTTTTACGAGGGAACACTTTCTCGGTGGCCAAAAGTGAAACAGCGAGAAGGGATATTTTCGCTTTGCCATAAATTTCTAATTCCAGAATCGACCCGTGTTTCCCGGGATAGAGATACAGTAAGACGTCGAGGGTCGGAAGAGAGCGACGCCCCGCGTTTCCCGGATATCGCGGATGTTTTATTAATTCCTTCACTCGATTCCGGCAGGGATGTCAACCCTTGTTTGAATTCCTACGTACCGATATCGACCCCTCGGTTGAACCAACCCCGAATCCGGCCTTATCCGCGAGTTTCCGGATTCCACCTGGAATACCAGATTCGGCGCGAACCGAGCTAATCCCTTTAACGGCAGTAGACGTTGTTCAGTTCGCGCATTCATCACCCTATACATATTTATGATCCACGGGAATATGTAACGAAACTCGGGGACATTAGATAATTTTTTTACACAAATAGGAGGTGCCCCGAAATGGCACCTTGGCTCTTCACCGCGGTGGGAAATTGATAGGACCGGTGGGAAGGGTGTCAATTAACGGTCGCAATTAAATTAGGTAATTTTCAAGAACGTGGAGTAATTGTACCCGCGTTTAGGGAAAGTATTCCCGAAGGAGGAAGACGTCGGTGGAAAAATTGATGAAGCCGAGTTAGGGACGACGACTGAGATATTCCAAGCCACCCGAGTTATGAATGGCGTGATAAGAGTACTCGACTGCGAGTTATCGCTCCATCGTTTTTCCCTCTCTATCTCGCCCCTCTTTCCTCTATATCGACACAAGTATATCGCTTGAACCTCCGCCTGTCTTTTTCTGGCAGACATCCTCCCAAGCTGCCCCCGAAAAGTGCTCTTACATTATTCGCCTTTAAATCTTTCCCTTAAACCTTTTTCCAGGATTTTTTATTTTCGACCTCTCCCTGCCACGCTGCGTTAATATTCGGGGAAACGGGGAATCGTTTATGCATTTATAGTTCGATACAGAGGTAGACCCAATTTTCCTGGAAGCTGGTGGTCCAGAATCTGCCATCGACTTCGAGAAATGGACACTTCTTCGCATACTCTCTTAGCCCATTTCTATTCGGATCGGTTTCGCGTTTCATCCCGGGTGCACGTAACGGGTATCGGTAAGGTCTACTTTTGATCATTCTCTTTGCGAGTGCACCGGCTCGAGTAGCGAATCAATTCGAGAAAAATGGCAGGAGGCCAGGCTGTGTTCAATTTGTCGAGCCGCGAGGAGGACTCTTAGGACCACGAGGTTCTTATTTCCGCAGACTCGTATCTGAAATCGATTTCGGTACAGCATACGGTTTCCGGTAACGCGGACACTTGTACTTTTGCAGGCCATCCGCAAGTACGAACTGTAAGTACAGAACTGCAAGTACGAGCAGAAGCGAAACCGAAGAGAAGCGACATCGAATAGAGTTTCTCGAAATTCGCTTCCTCGGGCCTTTAATTTTTTACCAGGAGCCCCTACTCGCGTTCGATGGGCAACTCGTCTAATAATTAATTAAGTGCCGGTAGCACCGATTATCGTAATTGCGAGCTAAGTCACCATCGTGATTCACCCTCGGCTTAACGTAGTTTTAATTCCTCGCGGTGGAGGGACGAACCGAGCTTTGATTCCGGCGTGGCGCTGCGTAGACCGGGGAATTCCCCCGGAAATTTCACAATTTACCGCATTAGGTAAAAGTGAGGTCGAGTAGTCGCCCGAGGAACCACGAGAAACTCGGTCAGAGAGAATCCAATTCGCCATTCGCGTTACAGGCTTCGTCGCGCCCTCCAAGTCGGAGCGTTTGATCGCGACCCTCGGCCATTAGGGTCGCGTTTTTCCCCCGCGGATGCCAATGGACGCGTTAATTTATCCCGGGGAAAATGTACGGATGGGATCGCGGTGTCCCCCGATCCCCCCAACTCGAACTTTGCAATTGATCGCATTTAGGCAATGGCGAGGATGAGCTGTCCCCCGAGGAACTGCAGCAAACTCGGTCAGGGGAAACCTAAATCGCCTTCCCTTGTTACAGGCTCCGTTGCATCCTCCAACTCCGAACGCCCGATCGCACATCGATTTCGAACTATTAAATCGCGGATTACATTTTACTGGATTTTATCCTCGATTCGGTCCGATTGCTCCACCGTCTATACAGGCAGCCGGTTCTTAAATTCCCATTTCGCGGGAATATTTCCCGGTGCCATTATCCTCTCTTTCTCTAAATCAACTCCCCGAGTTGATTTGAAACTGGAGTCCAATTTTCTATCCCTCGGCGAGTGCCGTTGATAAAGTCGATGCACTGATCAGAGTGCGATCCAATTGCGCCCATTAGAGCGGCGGCTTCCTGGAGAGGATCCCGAAGACCCCGGCGAATCGGAGAATTTCCTCGGGCGGTATATTTCCCGGGAAAAGCGTCGAGATGGGACTTAATTGGCCAATCGTTGCCGATTCCTTTCGGTCCGGCAAATAAAAAGCGCCGGCCGTAATCGGGATATCAAGTTGTACTTCGACGTGGCCATTATTCTCAGGGTTAATAGGTATACCCAGGAAAACAGGAGACTGCGGACTCTAATCGGGCAATTTCTCTCCCATCCCCCCAGGAAAATTTTTGAATAAAGTTAAGCTCCCTCCCGTCGATAATTTAAAACAGGAAATTCTAAAGAGTGAACTCCTTCGGGCGGTGGCGATTTTTCAGAATCGCAGGCGGGACATTTCCGGCACGATTCCGCGTCGGGTCGGTCGATTCATACAAGCGGGCAGTTTTATATAAAACTTTTTCCACCCCCGTCACGCCGGGAAGAAGACCGTCCTCTGCAGAGAGTTCTGCTCGCCATTGTACCGGAATACCATACAATGGAGCTTTGTGCCACTCCAGATACCGTGTACTAACCCTCTCTTAGAATCAGTGCCCAGTGTTCGATACCAGAGCATCATCAACGGTAGATTACTGAGAGAATTAGCGGGCCCTGTAATTAATATCGACCGAGTAACAAAAATCGACAGCGATGGGCCGCTTCGTCGGCAGTTGTCAAATCATCGAACTACCGATTAATCCAAACGCGATTCCACCCAATCGAGTCGAAGATTCCGAGCCTCGCCACACGTGGACCGAGATTTTTATTTTCTCTTTCTTCTCGTAGATTGCACCAACAAAGTCGGCTTCGACAATGGCCCCGTTGATTCGAGCAAGAGGGATCAGCCCTAGTTCCTAGGAGCCAGAGGGTACTACTGGTCCAGGGCACGCAAATTATGCGGCATTGTGGCAACCGAGTGTACTCTTGACCCATTGTTCCATTATGGACAGGACACGGATTTAAAAGGCCTCGCTACATTGTTCCCTGCAGTGCCGGGGACGCGAATGCACCTGCCAGGGCAATGCACGTGCGACCCCCCGCAATCAGTGGACACCTCACATTTAATCGATTAATATTTCCCTAGATACGTGAAATTTCAAGTACGCCTCCGTTCTTAAAAATGGATACCTAGGAATAAGTCTGGACTGTCAAAGCATCTTGATCCAAACTCCAGCCTGGAACTCGTTATTCCAGGAGTAGATCCGCATTTCACGCGGGGGTGGATAGGATGCACATACAGTCTCTTGTTACCACCAAGTGCAACTCGAAGGCAACCTATATGCAGTCTCTCAACGTCAGGCCATACAAATCCTTTCAATCCCAGGAATATGCTCCCTGTAAGCGAGCCAGGATAGGGTCGTCTACGTGACCGCGTCCAACATCGAAGGATCGGCCAGGATGCGCGGTTTGCTCCCGGGGGATGATTCCCGTATCACGTTATGTTCCAGAATTCCTCCTTTTCTCGCGATTAGATCATCCTCGTCGTTAGGAGGTTTGATAGGAAGCAGTCGTAGCCGACCACGGATCCCGGGTAATATTGGTGGGAATCCTGGCCCTCCTCGAGGATGGTCGTTTCCCCTGGCTGCGTCGCTCCCTCGGGACTCGGGATATTAATTATTCATTGGCTTCCTGGTTATCGGCCAACAACAGAGAATTCGCGAGGCGATCGAACGACCCGCGGTTCCCCGACGTAGGATAAATGCTTCGATGTTTGCCGACGTTTTATCGTTTATGCGAGGCTGATGTCCCTGCAGCCGGTTCCCTCCTCGACGGGACGACTCGTAGAATCTCGCGATAAATTTCGGGATTAATGTCTGCATCCCCGGGACGTTAACGAACTTTTCTCCGTACATATTTGCCCGTCAAATATTTAACCGTCCAGGAGTGCGAGATCGCGGAGGCGAAAGTGTAGCCCATTTCCCTTGACCGAGCCTAAAGGATTTAGCCGAGTGCCGTAATAGTAATCTTTGTGCAGGGAATTATCTTCGGACCCGCCCCAGGATTGGAGTAATTACGCGTGAAATAATATTTTCACGGCTGCCGGCTAATTCTTGAGCAAATGGCCGCAACGGGAACGCCGGTTTAGCTTAAACGGATGTACCACTCGGAACGAGGCACGAAGAATTACACTACTCGAAGGTATACACCTGAAGAGGGCTGACAATAAGCACCGAAGTACCAGGAGGTAATTTTCCGGCATGTTGCATCTTAATATTGCACCCCTGGGTGCAAGGGGGAATGAATTTGTTCTTCGGAGAAATTCATGAATTTTTAGGGGGTGTCTCGTCCTTTTGATCGACGAGGTTTTCCTGCATTAAATGGACACTTCGGATCATCGACGACGCACTCTGGGGAATTAAATTCCTTAAAAGAAAAGAAAAAAGAAAAGAATAAGGGTTTTCCTGGGAAAAATTTTCCCAGACCTGGAATTTCTCCGACAGGATCTCAGGGACGCGTCTTTAACGTTCCGGGTCCCTAGGGATGTTCGGGTGATTTTCGATTTTCCTGAAAATCCCGTATCGCCTCTCCTCGTTCTTCCGGGCATAATCGCGGCGAAGTTACGTTCGGTTGAACCCGAGGAAAATTAGTTTTGGTCCCAGGCGACGGTTATTCCAGTTTCTCCCGATCGTTGAGGATCCTCTGGAAGGAGTAGGGCGAGCCAGGGGCGGGATTTCATCATGAAATTCCCTGAAATAAACGTACTTTACGATCCGGCACCTTGAGATCCTGGCGGGGCGGGAACGGTCTTGAAATTCTCACGCCCTCGAAGCCTTTTGATGGTTTCGGAAAATCTCAAGAATTTCCTGGCCCTTTCGCGAAAAATAAAAATAAAAAAGAATGAGGGACGAGGAAGAATTCCCCTTACGATTGCCCCTTCCTTGATTTCCGGGAAGGAGAGATATATCGCATCTGTATTGTGTCCGACACCCGGAATCCTAAATCTGACTGGCTGATGTCTTCCGACAGACGTCATACCTCGAGAACGGTATTTCTCCTCTAAAAGGGACCACATTGCGGACGTCCCGGGAATATCTGTCCGGACATCGAAAGGAATTCGCCGGACGTGAAATCCCGATGACAAATGCAGGACGTTTATTCCGCGACCCGCGCACAGCTCGAAACACCCGCAGCACTTTCAGCGGAAGTTAAGAACTTTCGGGAAATACGAAATCCCCGGAGAACGTCTATTGACAGCGGCGTCGACATTGGTACATAAGAGTCGTATCACAAGACTCTAATGCGCGGGAAGTACGTACTTCTCGGATCCCCGACGATAGTAAAAAAATATTTTACCCGTTAATAAATATTCCCACATAATCAGCATTTACGGCAACTCCCCTCGTGACTTTTTTCAACATCACCCGCGGCCGAGTATTCATTTCCTGGTCCGGAGGCGATCGAAAATTGATTCGGGAGTTATCCCTACCGAGCGATTCGATAATTTCCGAATTTTAAAGCCCGATGGGGGGAGTCGCCTTGGAATTGGATTTGGAAGGACACGCGAATGGGTTTACGGTCTGAAATAACCCACGTCGAGAACTTGACGACGTGGGTGTATATACCCGGTACTCGGGGATACATGGAATAAAGCACACCAGGTCATGTAGTAGAGGAAGAAGTCCTTCCGTGACAGCGCTTAAATTGAAGAATACGGGGAACGTCTCCACTGTTATATATTCTAAGGGTGAGGGGCACATACTTAACCACCTCGTAGGTTTCCACCCCTCCTGAAGTTGCCTCTTCGAGAAGGAATTTCAGGAGGGAATCCCGAAGACAAGCCCGAAGAGATCCTGCAAATCGGGTCTCCGATCGATTCCGCGGAAACTTCCGCACGGCGGCCTGTTCGCGCAATAAAATGCACCCCCTTAGAACTCGAAAGTCGTCCTTCGGAAGTCATTTTCTACGTTAACGCCCTTCCTGCGTCCATAGTCGGCCACGCGAGTAGTCGAGCAGTCATACAGTCAAACCTGGACGGAATTACCTGGCCCGTCCCGGGTTTACGCCGGGCGGAAACGCGGCCATAAACGCGCGACTTCCGGTGCCCTTGACGCAGTCGTTTAACAGCGTTCGCGATTCCGTTCGAGTTCCATTGGCGTTAGGGTGCCGGGGCCTAGTCACTCGTCGGGGTGACAAATTCGGTGCAACCCGGCCGATGCATCGCGACGATGCGCCGTCATAGTTCGTGCCAATTAATTGATGGACCGGCGCTCGGGCATAGGTGTATTCGGAGCGCCCAGATGCATTTGCGTTTTATGCAGCTCCAAATGTCGGCCTTGATTATGGCCGGGTACGCGTTCGCATCGGGGCTGGACGTTCCGCCACCTGAACCGCCGAACGCGGAATGGCCTCCCTCCGAAAGGGACGCCATCGCGCTCGAAATGCCACTTTTCCGGGCCGAGGTGATGGACGTGCAAACATTTCTCGTTCCAGGCCGAATATTGGCGGCCCGCCATTGGACATGACCCGAGGAATTACCCTCCACGTTGCCTAACGCGGGATAAATAATCAGGGACAATTGAACCCTCGACATTGGACATGGTCCTGTAAACGTGGACTGGTCCGTTTCGCTCAATTTGATAAATGATAGCGGATTTATATCTTTTAGGACTTGTATTTTAGGTCGCAGGAGGAGAAGGTTGGGAACCTAGAAGGTCCCGTCGTCCATGGCATTCCCCTCGGCACCTGACCCCATATCGCACCCGGAACCTACCCCGTTGCACATGCCCTGCACCCTGGTTCCATCCGTCAGCCAACACCATTGACCTTATATCGTGGCGTCGCCGCTCCCAGTGCCATTATCATTAATAACTCGGCGATAACTTGCTAGATTCGGCAAAGGACGTATCCGCCCTCGACCGATATACGATGTCCTTCCCGAAACCGACGCGTCTCAGAAATAAAGGCGAGTCCTGCTCTCCTCTAAGGACCCCCTCAAGGGTATGGAATTCGAAACACGCGTCGGGGGCATCTCTCCCCCAAGGTATGCACTTAACGGGGGTGCAGGTGAGCCTGAAAATGGGAAACTCGAGGAGAACGATAACGGCGCGTTTCGGGGGAACAACGAATTCGAGAATCGAACGACTAGCCGTGAAAAGTTACGACGAGAATTTCTGGGAGGGGGAGGAAATTTTTCAAAGCAGATTGGAATCGCTTCACAGTTTACCGATAGTCACGCATCGACGGAACTTACCCTGCATTTGATAAAAAGCGGTGATACCCACGCGATCGGCACCGTCGAAGGAGACCGGACCCTGAAATCAATATTCATTAAAACTTTGCCGCCTTGAGACATAATGACGCATTCAACATGGACGGTATGTAAATTTCCCGGTCTATTCGGGCGGTCTCAATGCGTCTAAACCGACGTGCATTCTCAGTCGATATGTACCCGGGACGAGGGGGAGGGGCGGGAGGAAGGGGATTGTGCCGGGTAAAAATTCCGCCTTCTCTCATGATCTACATATATACGAATCATTCCACAACAGGTGTTTCGAAATCCGGGAGGGAAATCCTCGTCTGCCGGGATCCCGTTTCCACTGTATGGGAATTCTTTCCTTTTCCATGGGAGTCGCGCAAGCGATTACGACTCGTCAGGAGTAAAATTTAAGTTACCCCGCGGGAGGCGCGGAGGTCTCGTCCTTTATACGGCGATAAATCCTCCGGAGAGATGACGAAAATGAGTCGTAAAGGGGGATCGACCTAATCGAATCGCCTGTTCTTGGGGCTCTAAAAAAGGGGCATGAAAGTCGTAAGTGCTAGTCAAATTGATCCTGGAGGAAGGACTCTGGCGTCGCTCTTCGAGGCTCTCGGCCTCTCGGGGTGGCGCGTCCTCCTTTCCCAACAGCAGCTGCACCTTTCGCTCGGGGATGTTTCTTGTTAAGCTCGCCTAACTCACTTACCGAAACCCCGATAAAGTGCAAGCCCTTCAGCTGTCCGAGAAGCTCGTAGGCCAGGTCCTTCCGCAAGTGCGTATACTGCACCAGGCTGATGTTCCTCTGGTTAAGCCCGTTTTCCGTCTTGGATATGGCCAACGCCATGGTCCACACGGCGTCGTAAGTCTGGGCGGAGAACCTCGAAGACGTCACCCCTCTCTTGGCCAGCTCCGACACGAAATCCGCGGTCGTCTGAAATATTAATTTCGTGGAGATTAAAAGAGGACAAAAAAAAAAAAGATTCAGCCCGAAGGAACTCCCGGAAAGTCTCATTTCGTCTTCGCCAACTCGACGGGGAGACGAGGAGGGTATCCTGGATCGGCTCGTTTCCTCGAGATCGAGGGCCGCACTTGATCTGCCATCCATCTCGTGGCTCCAGGAGGCATAAATTTCGTCCTCCGTAACGCGAAGTACATCGCTTACCTCGGGATTGTCGGAGCGTAGGTGCGCCATCGGCACTCTCCAGTTTTTCTGCTTTACGAGAACCGGGATCAAAGGGGGATCGATTCCGGCCTGGGAATGGGCGGAGATAAAATTAGGGAAAATGCCCCGTTTCCAGATCAATTGAACGCGATAGTGACGAAAGTTCGGTAAACCAGGTTTATAACCACGTGATCGAGTTATCGGCGATGGGCCGAGCTGCCCAACGAGGGTGAAACCATCAACGACCCAGTTTCGAGCCAATCTGTGAACTCAACAGGCCTCGATGTTAAAACGACACGTGGATGACTCCGATTGTCGGCGATTGTAATCTGGCCCGGTGCTTTTCAAAGGTAGGTGCAACAATCGGCACGGTCGATCTCGTTATCACCCCCTGGTGACGAAATCACCCCCTGTTTCTTTTCGGTTCCTTGGCCCTTTATCACGGACAAACCGGAATATCGTCATTGATATCGCTATCACGAGGTGCTTGTATTCGGTAACAGCTTTGATGGACGTCGCTCCAGTCACCCTACGTGACGCCACGTCGGAGCTAAGCAGCTGTTAATTTAATTAATTACTCGTGAATGATAACGCATTAGGTGTTATTACGGCACGTATACGACGTAGGGTCATTATGGATCAGCTGCAGGTCGGTAGGTTATGCATGTCCGAAATAGTCTTCGGATGTGCCGTCATCCTAGGGAAGCCGGATCGAAGCGTGCATCTTAATGCAGCATCCCTATGCATCGGCGATGGGAGGTCGACATTCGGCGAGCATTCGATAACCCGATCAGCCGGTCGGTACAAATTTATTCCGAGATTCTAAAAAAGGAAGTTTAAATAATTCCTCCCGATGGAGTGACCGCGGAAAATTTAGATCTTTACATTCGAACATCTCTCGGTGCTCCATTTTAAGAGCCGGTGCTCATCTCGGGGACAAGAGTACCTTCGTCGATGAATTTGGCACGTGAGAGGAATCTCGCGGGGAACGGCGTTCAGAAGGAAGCCAACCCCGTCATTATCTCGATTACGTGTTCCGAAGAAAGGGTTTCGACTAAAAACTGGTCCAGCTCGTGTCCGCTCTCTCATCCGGCCGCCTCCGCTCGGCATTCACCGTTCGAATTCTCTCTAATCGCGAGCGGAGGTGGTTTCATCTCTTAGCGTCCCACGATAATGGCAGCTCAGCCGCCCAAGTTTCTGCTCCAATTTCCGCCACTGTCTCGGGCCTTGACGTTTACGATATTCGACCGATCACCCGCGGATTACTCTCGATATTGCGCTTCCATCTTTCCCAGTCTCGAAACAAGTTGCGCTCACAAATCCAATCCCTTATCGGACGGACTCTAAGAGCGCTCGAGCGACCGACCGAATTGCATCGATTGCCAAACCGAATGTGACATATCCAGCCGAGTCCCTGTTTCCAGGGCACTTTTATCGGAAACTCCTCGAGCCGATTTAATAAAGAATCGAGAACCCTCCCCTCGAGTTCATTTCATTTCTGGTCCATATTTCCTAAATGCGTCCAATTCGAGGATCTTAAATTCATCATCGGTTTACATTAATCGCGAAACGTTTCATCCGTCCTCCAAATTAGGAACAATGATCAGGAGTGGCACTTCCACCTAGGAATCGAGCCAGGCGGCGTTAAAATCGAGCTCGGTGGATTCAGACGAGGAGGAGGTCCAAACATGCCCGATGCGACGCAGCGTCGAGCATGTTTGTCTTGCCGAGTACGCCGGTTGAATTCGATGCACTCGGTGAAAATAGTTGCGTCTGACGGTAAATACCCTGGCTAGGTCCCGGTAAACGTTAACAGATTATTTGATTAATTGGAACGTCTTACCGGGATTTAAGCAAGGGGCTAGGAGGCAATCATCCGTTTCGAGTCTTTTCCCATTTTGGACCTCTCTGATCAGCGAGTCGAGCTTAGAGGGAATCCCGGGAGATCACCGGCTATCACGTGCCCTGATAATCCCGGATTACGTGATATACTTTGCCTCGTGGCGCGGAAGGCAGGACAGGAAACGACTCTAAGAACGGTACTGACCAGGCCGGAGAAGCTGACGTCGTCGTCCAGGACGGTGTCGTGGCTCTTGACGATGACGAGGCCGTCGAGGGTCTGAGCCAGCTGAGAGGGCGAGCAGTCCTCGGGACCGGTGTGCCACCAATCTCCGGTGGTGCCCGAAAGATCGATGGTGTCCCCAGGAAGTATCCAGGCGTAGTCGCCGCCGTGCATGCCGAGCTTCCAAGCCTGAAGCACAGAGAGACATCCGGGATCCGATTAGCGCGTCTCATCCCGGACCTCATCTTCCGCCCCCGAGTCTCTTTCGGCCCAGCCTCCCCCTGGACCGAGGGAAATGCGTACGAAGACCGAAGGAGGACTCGCGTTCCAGCCTGGGAATTGGCCAGGCCAATTCTCGAGGCCAGGGGAGGCCAAAGGAAGCAACCCCCGTGGACGTGACTCTAGACGTACTTCTTTCCCGACCTCCAAATTAGACGGCGCGCTTTCATCCATAATCCATTAATTCGCCTTTCCCGAGCTCGAAGAGTGCTCCAACTCCTCGGGGGAGATCGAACACCTCGTTACACTCGGCCGAGCTGGCTCGAGTTTCGCGAATCTTTTCAATTCGGTCCGATCGGGTCGTCTTCGCGCCACCCTCGAGTTCGAGTTCGGAGTTCGGTCCGAGAGAGAGTGAGAGTTCGCCCCGACATGGAAGCGCGCCATCCCCGCCATCGAGCGTCTCCAGGTAAATCGCCTCGAAATCGGAGCGAGCTGGAAGCCGGGACTTAAAGTCACGCGAAACCTGGATTTGGATCGGTTTCACAGGATCCAAGTTCCGTAGCGTCTTGCTCGGGATCTCCTGAAATTGCCATGCCACATCGCGATGGCTTCTCGGCCGCCATCTTGTCACCGAGATGTCCGGCGCGAATGCCGCGTCCACCGTTGAACGTAACCGAGGGAATTTCCCCGTGTTTCCTCAAAATCTTCCTATCCTACCTCTAACCGTGGTCTCGTAGTTAGGGGCACGTTAAAAGCATTCGTTAGGAACTTCGGAGTGCCGCAAGTGGAGAGGCGTAATTAGTAGCGCGTCTCTTAAGAGGCACGACTCGGAATCGCTGGAGACGGGCTTCAGTTTCGAAAGTAGCCGCAGTTTTTCAATTACCTCAGGTCCACCAAAACGGGGCCATGGGTCGAGGACTGGACAACGGACACCGGGTCGAAAAGTTCGACTCGCGACCGCGATTTACCCAGTTTCGCTTATGATATCAGGATGCAATTTGCAGGGGACGTGCCACGCAGGGAAAAGGGGACGCAGGAAGTTCCAGAGAACGTGCTCCACTTGGCGGGATGATTATGTTTTATAGAGGCTGGGAACGGACCTTCCTATGTTTTTCTACCTTGAGATGTGCGAGCGCCGTTCGCGTCGTCGTATTTTACAGCTAATGCCGTCCTATATCGAGTTGCCTTCGGGTGGATTACCATAAGCCCGCTTGCAGATTGGATATGTGTAAACGCATCGCTCGTTTGGAATAGGCCCCAACTTGTTGCTGGCGCATCTGCATCCCTGGAAGAAATTCCAATCGCAACCCGTTCGAGCCGTCGAAGGTTCTCCATATTTTACCTTCTTCCGTAATTTTGCCTAGTTCCGAGTAAAAAATTGGTATAGAGGAGATTGGTAAAAGAATTCGCCGGAAGTCTGATCCCGGCGCATCAGGGTGTCGCCTTCGATCACTTCGGGGCATTGAATGTCCTTTGGGTGGTGTAGACCCGACCCCCTCGTTCGGACGGATTTTCGGCCGATATTACCAATCCGTAATGACTACTCGGGCTCGGACATTGACGTTTATTGGGACGTTACATGTATCCGGCCAGTCGGCGTTTATACACAGACCAGAATCTGCTCGATCGAGCCACTCGTCCTCTCGCGTACTTCCTGTTCATCCTGCCGACTCCTTCAGGAATTTCAGGAAGCTTCCCGGAGTGTCGGCTCGGGAAGTTTCCATGAAAATTGCACGGTGTAGTACCTCCTCGGGTTCCCGTATATCAAGGCAATCTCATAAGCGCTACGCCGAGCGGTTCTATAGACTAGTCACTTTAAGCTCAGACCTGAAGAGGGGTGCCAGAGACATTAATTCTCCCGCGATATTTCTGTTCATAAATTAATCCACCTCTGATGAGGCGTCCCTCAACAGGTCCGTTAATTCAGGAAATCCATTTTTCAATTAACGGGAATTAACGCGTCGAGACTCTCTCCCCTCGTACCGGGGGTGTACCTTCCTTAAATATATAATTTTTCTAATCCACCACCCACCCCCTCGTCTTGGCCAAGGTTGACCCAATTTCCCATGGCTTGTTAAAGAACAAACTTGCACGCGATCCCGGAACAAAGTGTTCGGCTACTTCGACTTCTATTCGAGAGTTCGTTTAGAAATTCGGCCGGAATTCCTCTCCCCGCCGGTCCCGAGAACGGTGAAACTTTTTATTTTCCTACCTCCTGACATCGACCACCTAACTACCCGAAAAGTGCTCTTCTTCTTTCACCGGGCAATGTTTTTCCCGGTGTCAACCACGAAGACCGCCAGTTTCTGGTCCTCGTCTCTCTTCATTTCGGACTTGACACGCGCGTGCCCATTACAAAGCGATCTATTTCCTCGCGAAAAAAGTCCTTTTCCCTTTTTCCTCCCGTGAAAGTTTCCCGCGAGCCGAGTTCCACGTTCTGTGCACCCAGGCCATTAGTCTCGGGGTTGGTTCGTGAGTATAAGCGATTCCTGGGGCTATGCATCGTCGACCGTGTTCGCTACCTGGATGGGTGATCGCGAAAACTCCTCAGGATTTTCGTGGCTTTTTTCCTCCCCTAGAATCCGGCATGAAAGAGGTCCAGAGGAAAGAAATATGAAGGCCCGCCCCCGGAAGAAACATCACCTCCCATAATTTCTTGCCAGTTCGAGGTGGCGTCAATTTTAGATCGGCAGTTGCGCACCCTCCCCGAAGGAACTTCAGAGATTGGACAAAAACCCCGGGAGGGAAATCTCGAAAATCCCGGTGAAAGTAACCGGGGGGCAACCGAACTATCCGATCCCCGAGTAAGGCCATGCGGGAAGGTAATGCCTGGTAATTGGATGCGAGGGAACTTTTATGCAAAGGTTCGCCGTTTCTAGTTCAGACTCGGGGAAAGAGAAAAAAAAACGTCTCATATTTCAGCGAAACGAGGCGAGGGCCGTGACTCACCTCACAGAAGACCCGAGGTGCAAGGCGAGGGGAGAAACTGCCGATGATGATCCGCGTGTCGAGGTCCTGGAAAAGCAAAAACAATAAACAAAAGTACCCAAGGTGCATTACATTCAGATTTATGAACCATGATTCAAGAGAAATGCAGGGGTCGATTCCTGAATTCTGAAATTCGACAGTCGACAGTCTATATGCAAAGCGTGCGGAAAATGCAGGAGGTGCAGGGGAAGAATCACCTTAAGGGTCCGCAACTGTTCCTTGAAGTCGTTCTCCGCAAAGGTGATAGTGGCCGTGCAGGTGATATTGGCCCGTTCGAGTTCCGTGACCAGATCGTTGACGGCCTGTAACATCGATAGGGGGTATCGATCGCGATTGGGCGGGCGGTCGGCACGGTTCGGTTTATTACAGCTTCCGGTTCCATATGGACCACGCGGTGCGTCGGCAAATGGATTTCCAGGACGAGAGACGTACTGTATTCGTCACTGTCTACGTCAACGTCAATCACCGGCGGTGCCGGCGTAAATCTCGCGCGAGAGGAGAGTTTCGGCCGTAGAGGAGAAACAGGGAGGCGTAGTTACGGGTACCTACTACCGGCATAGGTGTAATGAACGTTATTAGCTCCGAAGGCATTATAGCGGCTCATGGACGTCCTCATCGGACGTTCATGCGCGGTAATAAGTCACCGGCGGTTCCTGCTCGGCGGACAAAACCGTAAATAATTGTTTCTTTGCACCGGTTAACGCTTTTTGCGAGGCCGTCCTCCGTTTCCTTGCGCCCCGGCGACAGGAAATTAACCCGCTCAAAGCTAATTCCGCGGAATCCCCGCAAGCCGGAGTGCTTTTATACGCGGAAAATTATGTTACGGTGTTACCGCCGTAAATCACGGCCCGGGTAAGTACGAGTTGCAGGGGGCTCGTATGATGCACCGACAATGCGGTTGCGGGAAGACGTGGACGATATTAGCCGCCAAGGCCAGTCAGCGACTTCCCTGGATACTTGTTCAAGATGTACGAGTTTTCTTTTTCTTTTTTTCGGGGATTTAGGATTCGATTTGAGAAAATTTCTTACCAAGGAGTACATATCTCCGGTCTGGGAGAGCGCGGTCACCGTGTCCCATCCGAAGTGCTTGATCAGGGCGATCCTGGCCGTGTTGTGGCTGGAGTCCGGAGCCACGGTCCTCAGGAACAGCGGGAACTCCGAAGAGTCGGAAAGAGCCGGGGCTGTGGACCCGAAAGACACCTGTACCATGTTCCAATAAGGGACGATCTTGGCAAGGGTCTCCGTCACCTCGGAGCAAGCCGTTCCGAGCAGAAGCGGCATGGGCGCGTTCTTCCTCTGTGAGTAGAGAGCATGGAAGAACCGATCGACTCCCACTCCAGGATCGCACTGTAAAAAAGGGGAAAAAAAAATCGAATTTTTATACTCCAAGCTGGGTGAAATTAATTTATTTCGTCAAATGGGTGGGTTGAAGGTAAATAGATCGGATGACATGGACGTGTTTAACCTGTCGGGAGAATAAAAGACGTATTTCCAACTCGTCGTCGTTTGTACGAAATCAGTCCCTTTAAAATCTGGACTCCATGAATTAGGGGTGATTAGATCGGTCTGGGCAAATTGTGCCAGCCAAGCTGGACCGCGCGACAATTTCTTCATCACCATAATTGATGCGCCCCGGATCGGTTCATCGCTATGTGCAATGAATTATCGCCTCGTACGTACCAACGGTCAGATGCATAATAATACAATGGTATCAAAGGTTGCATCCAGTTAGCGATATTGCGAAGTAGAAGCCCACCGCGCTTACTGAGTTTAGTGCTACGGGTAATGCTTTCCATGGGAATAGGCACAATTATCAATGGCGGAATTATCCTCCGCACAATGTCCTTCCCTCGATAACGTGCCCCACGATGTGTGCGGTTTCATCCGGCACTTCGAAATCTCGTTTATGAAGCGGCCTGTAGCCGTGAGCTTCTGTCACGCGACAAAAGGAATGAATAAATCTGGCGCATCCAGGGCTGGTCGCATTGTCCTGGAAATGCTTCCATTTCGCGTGGTACATCATGTCTCATGCAGGACGCCGTCGTCATTAAGTTGAAGTACACTCCTGTTGCTTACTACCTTCTGGGTAAATGCAAAAATCCTGCAATTTGGTGAATTTTTTCGGATAAAAGATATTCTCCATCCTTGCGCAAGGAAGTGCCCGTGATTCCGTACCGAACTTGTAATTCGCATCGGCTCTCGATGTAACAAACGTTAATACCCTCCTTTGTTGAGCCCCGACATTGGCAGAGCCATTATTTTTAATCTACATACTCCCGCGAAGCGGCCATTGTCATTCTAACGCATCTGTTGCACCCAGTGTCCCTCTTATGAGTTTATGCATCCGCCGTGTTTCCGTCGGTGCTTTTACGGCGCACTTTATTGCACTTTTTCTCGCGTAAAGCGGTCCGAAAAGTCAATAAACAAGTCGGAAGTGCCCGGCCGCAATTTCGACAGGGAAAACTGGTTAACCACCAGGACTCAATTGGTACTGTTAACCGGAATCACTCGGCGAGTGTCGATGGAACCGTAATTTCGAAGCCACGTCCATTCCGTCCCTGGTTTACCTCCGATCCGCCGATAGGAGAGAATTTGTTACAGGCCGAACGTGTAATTCAGAACTTTTATCGGCTACTTACTTCCCTTGACCTATAAGACCTGGAAGCCGCGAGCTACTAACTATCCAATTCTGAAAGACGTAAAGTACATCCACGACTAAACGAAACTCCGCGCGGAGGATCGCCGGAGTTGAACCAGTTGCTACCACCAGAACTTGCGGTGTACATCTTCGAGACCCCTCGAGCCCTCTTCTTCCTCTAAATTAAACGTGCAGTTAACTCGAGAATTTACGATGCTTTAAAAGTATCATCAACATACTTCCCCGCGTCAGCTATCTCCTAGGTAATCGGAGCTAACTAGGAGGTACGAGTGCACGGGGTATTAATCTTGGAATCCGGCCTTCACGGTTAACGCGAGGCCGAATATTAATCTACAAGGCGTGTAAACTGAGATTTGTCAGAATCACTGAGCAAGATATAAGTAAAAACCCCGATTTGTCAAAATCACCGGGCAAATATAATAAAATATCCGGGGACCGTTTCGAGATCTTCGCCACGGGCAGAAGAGCTCCTTTCCCGAAGAGTCGATTCGATCCATCCATCTTCAAGGGTTAACTGTGTATACTTATAAGGAATCCGGCGGGGGTGCACTTCTTCATAATAAAGGCCGTTCTGGACGTAAAGATGTGCCGTAAAATGGGGTGATTTCAGCCACTTCTCCATTCTGTCGTTTATCAACGCTCCCGGGAATGCGCGCCCTGCTTGATACCAACTTGTCATAAATCGTGATTCGCGCCAACCACCTTCGGGCCACATTTTCACGGCGGGAATTTTCCTCGACGGTATTCCAACCGATCCGTTCATTCCTTTGAATGATGAATTAAGTTTCACTTACGGCACGGGGAATTTAATATCAATATCACTGTGGTTCACCGACGAGGTGTAACCCAACGACGCAATTTCTTGGTTCTCAATTCGTTGCACGAGATCTAATTTAATTCAGCTTATTTCGAGTGCGTGGACATACCGCGTTAATGAACCGACACGAGAGGTCGAGTTTTAAGGGAGTACTTTCGGTGATTTACGCGCCTCTCGAATATTTCGTATTAAGGCATTACAAAGTCAAATGAAACTAATTTCTTTCAAGGCTTAGAGGCGATGAATATGGTAATTAAGTGCCGAGCGAAACATCCCGAAGTTCTGAAAGACTTGTTGCAAACGGTGAAAGTGTAATTACACCGTATTCGCGAAAGTGCAGTACACCTACCGTATACAAGACTGGGCATTTGCATTCTACGTGGATGCAAGGACGAATTAAGGGAGCTTGACTCAGGAGAAACGAATAAAACTTGCTCACGGTTAGGACGGGGATCTCAATAAAACCGAGCGAAATAACGATCTTCCAACTTACTCCGGAAAAAAAAGCTCGGATGAACCAACTGAGGGAAGAATGAACGAGGCGGGCTTTAAGTTCATAGAAATCTTTTTCCTGGGCGAAACTCGGCTGCCAAAGAAAACGCCACAATAAGCGGCACGGCATGATGCTTTTGTGAAAAAGTTGAAAGACATCGCGCAGTGCTATGATCAAAGTGGACCTCAAGTAAAAGAGTCTTCGTGGCCGGTTAAAAAAGAGTGAGGTAATAGTCTTCGACATGGAAGACGACGATCATGGTTTCCCATAAGAGAATCCAGAGGAGAGCGACGCGGTTCGCCGAGAGCTCGGCCCGGATGCGAGCGATTTTTATAAATCATAATTGTAATGCCAATCAAGCCGTGTTTGTTAATACGAAATTTTCATCCCCAGATCTGGACACCTCGGATATCGTATACGGGTTGCACGATACCATGAACTGCGGGTGTCGGTACCAATTAAATCGCACAATTGCATTCAGCTATACGGGTTTCGCAGGATTTTACCGTGGTCGGAATTTCACGTCGGATGATATGAATGAATTTCCCAAATTCAGGATATTATACGAATCAGTTTAAGCTCCGTTAATTAAGCGCGCGGTTTAAAACGCGCGAATTGCATATAAATAGGTATTATATCGGCGAGTAAAAATGACCTTTCGGTAATTTTTTTCTTCCAGGTTCGAGAATATTTCTTTTCGAGAGGGAAAATGATTCGGTGGAATTTGATTCTCTCCTTCTGCGGATTGGTCCTGGCACGAGTGGAGTACGCTAAGGAGTCGAATCAAAAAAGGATGGCTCCGATGTCCTGCATAAAATCCATTGTCGATGGATTGATCGAGAAGGATGAATGGATGCTTATCCTGTCGGCCAAAATAGACGATCAGCTGTTGTTTCCTCTTAGTTTTTTCCCGAAAATGATTGTTCATCCTTGGCAGAAGATCACAACCTTTCGAGACCAGCACGTTTCCAAAAGTCTGGTCTTGTTGGTCCTGGATGGACCTCACGACAATGGGACTCTTTCCAGACTCGTAGAGTTCGATCCATTCGGGACTTTCTTCGTCATCTTTCAAAACGCCAATTTCGAGGATCTTAATGAAAAATCACTTAAGGACTTCTTCGAGATCGTGGCGAAGACGAGGAGGAGGAAAGTCCTTATTTTGACAGATGACGTTGATGGAGCCGTCCATGTTCACGGATACTCGATGTACAGTTACGAAAAGTGCGGCGAGGTGACGATTCTTCATCAAAAGGGGTGCGACCCTTATTTGATCAGCAAGGAGATGTACCCTATGTTTGTTAATTTCCATCGGTGCCAGCTTCGATATGTGTCCTGTACTTGGGACGGTATGTTTGAGTTGAGCTCTGGACCCGTTAGGAAGGAAATCGGGATCTACAGATATTTGATTGATTGGATAAGCATGAAACTGAACGCTACCAACGTGCACTCGTTGGCTGCGCAATCAGGTGTGATATAATGACGTAAATGAATTTTTCGGTCCTTGGCAAATCCACAAATTCGATCTCTTCCTTCTCAGGAGCCGTCCAGGAAACACTTCGCCAAGAGAGGGCCGACATTGGCTACGGTCCTTTAGAGGTAAGGAATCGGCAACAGGTGTCCATCTCTGATCCATACTTCTTCTTGTACCTCAAATTCGTTCTGCCAAAGAAAGATAAATCGACGTTGCTATTTCTGATGCCGTTTCTTGGCGAGGTATGGCGATTATTCCGATCCTGATATCTTTTAATTTTTCTTCTCGTCCTCGGTAGACATTTTTTTCTCGTCAACTTCATCCAACAATTCCCTTTGCAGACGTTTCTTCCATTGGTTTTGACACCCATCGGCTTAATCTTGTTAGGACTAATGTTCCTCGGAAAGAAAATGTCCTTCATCCAACAATTTGGAGCTCTGCTGGGAATGCCATCCCGACTGTATTACGATCGAACGTCCCAGAAGATCTATCAGATCATGTGGATATTTTACGGATTCATAATCACGAGTTTCTATTGGAGCACTCTTGCCTACATCATGTCTTCTATCCGTAAGGACGAAGATCTTAGATACAAAACCGTCGAGGAATTGGATAAATACAGTAATTACGAATTTTGCGGGATACAAAACTGGCATAAATTACTCGTTAATTGCTGCCCGCGAATAGCTCGTACTTACAAGGTGAAATAATTTATTTAGGATGGCGATATTTTTCTCAGGTTTGCAAAATTTATCACGTGGCTTTTTTGTAGGTATTGGAGCTTGATGTATACATGAGAAATACATTTCAGCTAATGAAGGGCTTATCAGCGCAACCCTTTGTGTGTCCCTTCGTCGCCGTAAGTGTAACAAGATATTCATTTCTTGAGGTTTTTGTCTGAGGTTTTTTTACATTTAACTATTTATCCATATTTGCAGGAGATTGACCCCATGTTTGGCTTGCAAAACATAGCAAGCGTCCATGAACCTCTGGCTTGGTCGTACATATCTCTGATGACACCCGAAAACAGTCAACTTTTGCCAGCCTGCAATCATGTCATAAACATCGCCTTCAATAGTGGTTTTACCACGGTTTCGCTCTTATACCTCGAACAGTCCATGTTAGCAAGCGGCAGAATAATCAGACCAATACGGAAGAGTACGATCTTCACTCTGAACCATATGAAAGGAGCTTTCTTCCTCCTCGGTATCGGCCTCGCGATAAGCTCTTTGGTCTTCGTCGCGGAGTTATTATTTTCAAAATACTCAGACGTCTGTTTATCGGCTTGCCGACGCTTAAATTCAAGGATAAGACCGAGGGAAATTATAGAATTTCGAAATTAAAGTCGCACGTCCCGCGAATCAGGGGAGAGGTTCGCGATAACAGCTGAGCACATGCAGCGCCGATTAAATCGGCCTTCGAAAAGCAAACGCCGGCACGATCGCGAGTACACGCAAATCCCGTTTAACGTCTATTAACTTACATAAATATGTATCGATCGTTTCGGGTTGCCGGGCAGGGAACATTTGTTCCCAGCATCCATTGAATATATTGGACCGCGGCGATAATTTCGAGAGAAAAGTGGTCGACCGCGAACCAACCTGCCATTACCCACGCTCGACGTGTTCCGCAGTGATTGATCGATGCGCGGGACTCAAATAAGCTCCGATTTTCGAAAAGTCGGTCGCCGCGGAAGTCGAGTGTCGAAAATCGCCGGAATTTTAATCGTGAAACAGCTTTACGAAGACCGACGCAATTTTCTGGCATTTCCACCACCCTCTTCTCCCCGTACGAGGGCGCAAATTAATTCCGCAACAATTCGCGTAAAATAAATGCCGATTTCCGAAGGCTCGAGCAATATTCCCCCCGAAGTTCCCACCTCGCCGTTTTAAGTACACCTGGTGCAACGAGCGGAAGGTTTCCATGTAAACAGCAAAAATTATCCCCGAAACGACTCTCGTAAATTTGTCGGCTTCTCCTGGTTATTACGCCATAACTGTTCCAGGGCAAGAAGGATGCTCCCGTGCCTCGGGTGCAGTCCTTTTCATTGCGCCACGAAGAAGTTGCATCAAAGTCGATAGGAAATTGTTATCGCGAGAATATCTCCAGGAAACCAAAAATACCTTATCGGGCTATTCGGGCTCGAAGTGACGAATTCGATAGGAAATAAAAAAGGAACCATTAGCTGGATACAGAGGGGCAGTCTAAGGGTTCCCTCAAATTTTAACGACCCTCTCCGGGCGAGATCGCCTCCGTTAAATTTGAAGAAAACGGGTCCCCTCAAACGTGTCATTCGTTATTAACGACTTCATTATCCCGGAGGATAGTTCTTACGGAGGCCTCCTTCCGAATGGGATTCTTAAAAATTAGTCCATTATTAAGGGCCTCATTATTCGTAATGGCCACTCCATGGAGGAACTGCTCCCGGGACCGTCCCCTTTTCTCCGACCGAGGAATATCGCGTCTCGTTGCTTCCCGTCGTATAACGTTGTTTCATTCCGCGATCCAGGCTGATTAAATTGCCGGGCTTTTTCTTGGCGTCGCGGGCGCGTTTCGAGTGCGGTCTTCGAATTAATTCCCGCGCTTTGCGGGGGCGTTAAATTGCTGTCAGGAGCGGTATTAACGTCCCCGTTAATACGTATCCGTGGAGCATCCCCGGCGCAATGGGGCCATTGTTTCGCCGGCATTTTCGCCGACGCGATTTCCCGGTAAAACGGAGCCCTCGAACCAACGATCTGCATCTTTGCCTTCGCCTATCAGCGGCCTGCTATCGCTGCACCGCAGAATGCATCGGGACGTCCCCACCGACGTCGCCTTGCTGTGCGGAAAATTTGCATCCGCGTAAACAGTTCGATGCAGCCACGGCAGAATGCAACGCGGTATAACGGAGTTTCCCTTTCCCTTAAATGCAACTCTCGAATCGATAACCTGGATCTTCGCCTTCGGTTATCAGCGCGTCGGAGGCGGGACTTTCGCGCTCTCTGAAAGCCTTTCGAGGCAATCGTTATATGTCTGCTTGGGGTGCGTTTAACGGCGAGTAAGTCTTTCCTGGATTTTTTAGAAGCACCAGGCAAACTCTAGACGCACCCTCGGATATCTTTTTGCATTTGTAGCATTCGACTCGAGGCGGCATTCGCGGGAGTCAGAGATTTTCATTTTATCGCACGTCCATTCGGACCGAATGGATATGGTCCCCGATACGGCTGGTAAGTTATAAAAGTTTAAGCGGCCGTATCGAAGGTGAAAGCACTTCGCTAGTAAACGTTGCGAAAGCCTCGCCTCGATAAACACATAAACGAACGAATGGGTCCAGAGAAAAAACTGTACACCTAACTCGCTTTTAATTTTCACACAACGCCAGGGAGTTGCGGAGAATTTTAATTGCAGACCAGAACTTCTTTCCGTGGATGGTAAAAGAAAAATGTCCGTCTCAGCCCTTTTTGACTGTCGCTCGCGAATGCACGTATCGTCTTTTCGCAACAGTCCGCGTTAACGCTGCAGACGCATATGGTTTCAGATATGGCAATGCATAAAAGCTGCAGATAAATCCCTTTTTATGACGCCAACGCTCGCGAGCTTCGGGGGAGGATTTATCGCGACTTCTTTCCTCCAAGTCAACCGTCCTTTCCCGATACCCTTTGTCTCTGTCTCCTCTCGCGAAAGATGATTAATTCCGTCCTGGACCTCCTGAAAAACGGTGAGAATTCCTAGGCCCAAACGGAAGGGCTCCGCCGGCCTGGATACATCTTAATTAGCCATTTTCACCTTTAATAAAGAACGATTGCCCCCTGTAATAAAGATGTATTGCGTTACTTTTCCCCCGTGATCAAAGGCGGTGGACGCGGAGGAGCACTCACCCGTGGAAAACTCGGTTCCACTCTTCGGAACTTGGATTAATCCTCTTTCTCGGAGATCCACGGATAATTGTGTTTTCGGTACCTCGGACCAGATAAATTCTGAACGCCGTGAGTGATAAGAAGCGCGGAACGGATGCCGGTAATTGGAACGATGCTTATTCCAGAAATGGGTTAGAAAGGAGACCGTCCCTTTAGACGATGCCGAAGAGGGATGAAAATTATGAAAATTCGTGGTTGATCAGCATCTCGGGGTAGGTCTGTATTACACGATGACGCCTCGTCTGCTCTCGGGTAAAGATAATCGTTCTCGAGAATCCTGGACGCACTCCGCACCTCCTCTAAGGGATGGAGGGTGTTCCGCCAACAATTCCCGTCAATTGGCTGTACATCGCAGCTGTTAATCGAGCCTCGAGTGTCGGAATAATGGAGCGCACTCAGAGATTACAAATGCAGTCCAAGACATGCGGAAAACGCGCATTCGAGTCCCAAGGAAATCCCGAGCGGAAACGCTCATTATCGATAACGACCACGAGGCGAGGTGAATTTTAATATTTAATAACCGACCGTCCTTCCGGCTTAATCGCTCGTCCGCGGTTATCAGCGCGGTTTCCGTCTCGCAGCGGCGTCGCAAATTCCCGACGCGTTCGGGAATTTGCGGTTAATCCTGTCTGAAGAAGGAGGGGAAGATGGGATCCTCGGGATGGACCGTGCTTTTCCGGGACGCGGAGAACCGCGTCCGCCGCTAATGGAACTCCCCTTCCTGCGGCTTCAAACTGAAAATTGGGCCTCCATCCTCCCGCAGGAAAATCCACCGCTTTTCCTAAGTTCCCGGCTCGCAGTTATTCCGCCGTTAAGTCGACGGTAATGCGATAAACGTGACGGACGATCATTAGCGGAATCATTTGTCAAAGCGAGGACGACATCGCGCGCTCCTCGCTGGATGAGAAAGAACAGGGATAGTTGGTTCCTGTGAACGACGCTACCGGATAAAACAGAAAAAATGTGCTCCAGATCGGATCAACAACCGTCTACGTGTCGTATATATATTTTATTAAGAATTAAATCGACTAAGGTGTTTGGGGAAAAAAATTATAACAGGGTAGTTCGTCCTTAGATCACATAGAAATGTATATCGAGTAACGCCTTTAGCCTCTCTGGAGTTTTTTTCCTGAATCTTATACAGCTATGCCCTTTCCCGAGTGGCGGCTTATTTCGAGTCGCGTTCTCCTGTCCTCGTCCCTATTTTCGGGAGGATCGATTCGGGAGCCGGGGACGATCCCCCCGAGATCCTACCGAGAATATTCCTCTTTATCTCGGATTCGGATTTCCTCGGGAGGTAATTGGTGCCTTAAACAAATTTGTACACCCAGATAAGACTCCGTCGAGGTAAATAGTCTAGGGGCGGCCATCACCGAAAACGTCCAATTTCCTTCATCCCTGCCTTTTTAATCACTCCGAGATTTCATTTGGGCATTCCGCACGTCCTCGGCGATTGTCTCTAGAGTTTTATCCCCGGGATCCCTCCTTGGAGGAGGGACCCTCTCGACTCTGGGCGTCCTTTTATGCGAGTGCATCCGACTTGCAGGCGCATCCTTGGAAAGGCTCCCCGATGCGTCTCGGGGGTAACCAACCAGTTCGGGTCTTCTTAAGTTCCTATCACGGGGTGCAGGATCCACCCTGACCTCCCGACTTTGGATCCGGATTTCCGGCCAGGTTCCTTTTGTTTCCCTCGAAACCAGACCCCTGTCCCCTCTCCTCGCACCATCCATTAGCATTTGAGCGCAGCAGCCCGGTTTGCGGAATTCCCTTTACTTTCCAGCTCGCTCATCGTTTCCACCCCCTTCCATCTCACTCCGAGAGCTTATTTCCTTCGGCATTTCTCAGCGTCGATTTACTTTAACTTCTTTCCCTCCATCTTTTTATCCAGCCTCTCGATTCACCTTTTGGCTCCTCTAGCTATAATTAAAATGGAACGCGCAACACCCCCGAGGTATCGTTCCCCACCGGTGTCAATTTTTTTTTATTCTTTCGTCGATAAATCCTTGGCACAATTCCTTCCTCCAGGACGTCGACCGTGATGGACGACATCGCGAAGATTATCGATCTTCGAGCACCGGTTTCCAGGATGCACTTCGAGATATCCTGCGGGAAGAAGAGCAGGCAGATGTTCGGTAGACCCCCCTTCTCTCTCTCTCCCCCCCTCTCTCTCCTGCTCGTTTCCATTTACGGCATGAAGCAAGTGATTGTGCATCTCATTGCCCTGTAACTGCAAAGAGGTTGCACGCTGCATACATCTCCCCTGCCTTGGCTATAAAGCAAGCATCACGGGAACATCGCGAGCGCACAATGAGTGCATCGTAATGCGATCCTGCGGAGGGAAACTCGCCAGACACGCATGGAATCCCTCCTATTCAGGAAGAGCAAACAATGACACTCGTTAACGACTGATGCAGCACTGCATAAGTGGAAAACTCGGGTGCAGGTGACGCATCCAGCTCGGAGAGAGTACCTATTCCTCTCCGAGATAAATCGCGCCCGTTAGGCGACTCTAGAAAAATTGAGGAAACCCCGAAATTCCTTGTTAAAAAATTATCCTTGCGAAGGGATTAATTCTTAAAAAATTAGCCTTGCAAAGGGATGAACTGATAAGAAAATTATCCTTGCCAAGGGACCTAGCCGGAACGTATAAATAAATGGAGGATCCCAAGAGAAAGAAGCAAGGAGGGCACGGTTCCTCTCGGTGCAGGTAAATCCGGAAAGTCTTTATTTTCGAGTATCGTTAAACCACCTCCGGGGAGTCCTGTAAAAGGACTCGCGGACTCCGAAAGCTCGAGTTATATCTCCGGTCTCAGTCGGAGGAACAAAGAGGTCCCGAGAAAACGAAATCGCAGCACTCCCGAATTTATCCAAGTCGTCTCTGATCCTCTTACAAGCTCCGTGGACGCGCTTTTCTCTATCGCGGGAGCTTCTCCGGCTATACAGGGACTTCATTCGTCTCGGCCTGGACGCGGATAATATTGTCACTTAAAGGCCCTCCAGAGGATTCCGAGGATAACGTAATGGAGTGCAAGGAATTCGCCGGAATCCCCGCCGATCCTCGCCCGCTTCATAAATGGTCCCTCCGGGAAGGAAAGGGGAAATAATCGCGAAAGTCGATGGGACTTTTCGGGTAAAGGTCCATCCTCTGATAACGCCGGGTCAGCCGGGTCGCTTATTTCTTCCTCTCTCGGCGAAAAACAAATTTCAGAAAAGTACCATACCCCTCTCTTGGAAACGGGTCCATTTATTGGCCTCTCCGTGCGCATTCTCCTGCGCCCTAGTAAACATGCCATTCTTTTCTTTTTTCTTTTTTCGGCACCGCCCCGAAATTCCAATTTATCCCACGGCCTTTATGCTCCGTTGTGTCTCTCGGCGTATGAATGGCGCAATTCGTTTCCGAAAACTCGACGTTCGGCCTTGAGGCTCTCCCGGGGTGTCGGCATTGGACCAAATGAACTCCCGTCGAAAAATAAGGGAGCGGTCCCACGGAGAGGATTTAATATCCTTGAGTGTTCATTTGCACAGGAACAAAAGAAACGAGAAGAAGATAAAGAAAAGGAAGAAATGAAATTCGACGATTCCTCAGAGGTCTGCCACGCGAAACGTATCCGGAGCCGTCGGCTCCGTCTCTGGCGACCATTTTTCGAAATTCGATACCTCATCGCCTCTTGAGTAAGCCATTTCGAAATTTAATATCGACCCGAGTGCAGTTTTGTGCACCACGTCCACGTGCGTCTTCTTTACGGAATTGTTCTCAGGATGAAATTCGATGTTTCAGATTTCTATCCGAAAGACAATTGGAGGGGAAACGTCGCATTTCCTTCCACAGTGCCCTTTGTAATTTAGAGTCGACCGGATTTCCAGATCCACGACACGTCCCATAGATTTTCCGGTAAGAGGGATTCGCCGCGAAGAAATTTGAAAAGGGTGGACGTCCGTCCGTGAGATTCAAAGGGGATCCGAGCAATCGGCCCGAGAAAGGATTTCCCTCTTGAGGAGATCTCGAGGGCGGGTTGCACAAAGTGCTACGAGGATCCCGTGTAATTGGTCTCATCTCCGAATTGAAGGGGCTCGGGCGATTTTCCAGAAGGATTTTCAAGCCCGGTGACATCGACGTCGGGCTCGACCGCTCTCCGATTAAATTACGGGCCGTTGCTCCTCGATGATACTTCGGCCATGCCGCGGGTGCTTTCGAGGGAAAAACGATTGTTCTGCGCTGGACGGTTATTGTTGCCGGGAACGATTTACCGTCACCTGGGAAATGGCCCTTCTCTGGCATCCGCGGCCTTAAAAAACGGGAAACCCCTCCTCGAATTCGAGAGCGCGCCCCGGCACGGAAATACAATTTCTCACGGATTACGAGGAAAATCCAATTTCTCCGCTTTGCCCCGGATTTTATATTCTCTAAACAAATGCGATTGCCAGCTGCAGGTTAAACCGGCCGACGCGGGAGAGCTCGTTCATCCCTTTTCGTTTCCGCCCCTGACAATCTCCCGGTCGCGAGAGAGGAATTTATCGCGCCGATTTTACCTAAAACGTTCCTTGAACTTTGATCCCCACCTTTAAAAAAAAAAAAGAATTCCCTTACGTTCGGTGCAAATTGTGATAATTGTCCCTCTGATCCCTCGGGACGAGAAGAAGGACCTCTCGTGCGACGTCCCTCCGCCGGAAGTCCGTCCCGTTTTTATTGAAAATTTGGTTTTAGGCCACGCCGGAGGCCTAAGGAAACTCGGATTTCATTCAGAAGGTAAACCCAACGGATTTATCTTAACGGGCCTTTTTCCAGGGAGTCTTTAACGGCGCGTTTGTGGATTCTCGACTATCTCTTGAAAGTGGACTATCCCTTTCGGAATTCCGCCGCCAGATTAGCCGTTTGTCAGTCACTGGGTCAGAAGAAGAAGGAAAAAAAAAAAGAGAAATCCAAAAACCGCGACGCTCTTCCATCGGACTGGGCCGGAAGAAAAATGGGGAAAACGAAGGAAATACGCGACACGCAGCTGGATTTCCAAATCCCGGCCGAATACCGTCCCTGCCAGACGGTGCGATACATAAAACTTTATCCTCGCGAATTCTATAAAACTGGGCTGGCCGGGGTTATAAACGTCGCGTTTCACTTTATTCGCAAACGAGGTTAATTAATGACATTTTATTTACGAGCCCCGTAGGTGTTCGCAATGTGATTATAACCGACGGGGGAGAGGTACGTTTCCATTTACTGAAAAAAGGAAGAGAAGGAAAGCGAGAGAGAGAGAGAGAGAAAAAAAAGAAAGAAAAGCTGGAGAAAATAAGAGGAATCGCGACAAGTGACCCTTTTGCCGAGACTTTTAATTAATACAGAGGGAACGGCGTTGAATAACTTTTCGCAGCTTCGAGGGCGATTCTTCTGGAAAGATTCCGCGTCAATGTTAACGGCGATGCACGGCTCCTGACGAGTCGTAAAAATCGTGCAGATGTTTCCGCGTGATACTCGTAAATTTGCCGGGGCCATTTGTCGTAAATTCTCGAAATTGAAAAGTTTCGCTGGTGGAGACAATGGCTGACAGAAAGGCCGAGGAGGAAAGACAATTCCGCAGCCGCCTCGCGTCCCGACACGTGGAAAGGCGGTTGTTTACGAGCCGAAACGTTAATTTATCTTGCGCCTTTAAAACCGGGAGCTCTTCCATTTTTACGGCAATTTAAACACCAGGTCAATGGAGGCCCTTGCGCCGCTCTCGACATGATTGATATCGGTGATTAGAATCGCGAGCTCGACGATATTCCCCACCCCGTCGCTCGAAAATAAATTCTCAGGCGCGAGTGCACTTTTTCTCCCTCCTCGTTTACACGTGTTTAAAACTGAAATCCCGTCTCTAAAACGAGCAACCCGGCTCGAATCGCGTTACGTTTCCTCGGAGGGCGGCACCTCGATCTGGAAATCGAAGAAATTGTACCGTCACTCATCCCGGCAGACCGATACACGTATCGAAGGAGGAAACGTCCTTCGGTAGCTGGCAACGATAAAGCAAGATCAGAAGCATGCATCACAGAGAGGTGTGCACCTGACGCGTTGCCGGAAACACCTGGCGGTCCCCCCAGCGCTCCGCGGTGCAACTGCAATTTTAACCACCCCCTGGGAATTGCAAAAAGAGCCCGCCTTTCCGAATGCGTACGCGCCGGCTCGTAAAACAAACACCCATTACCGAGGAAAATGTACCGCAGCACTGGTATCCCCGGCAATTCAACGGCGGACATGTATACGCACTCCCGTGCTAACCGAATATGATTTTTCTTTCAATTGCAAATTGTCCGGAAAACTTTTCCACCCTGGGCAGCCGTTGCCGTAGAAATTGCCGCGAGCGGCCTGCATCAAAGTCGATCCCCCTCTAAGTAACTCTGGGGGATGTAGCTGCAGCTGCATCTGCCGGCGAGCTCGGGGGGTGTTTATGCGGCGCGGAAGTTCGCGCAACAACCGCGCGCTTCCACCGGACAGAAAATCCGAGATTTTCCGGGAAAATGTCTCTCGCCTCGCGCCCGGCCTCGACAAATGTAATTTCGCGGAGTCTATCCGACGTATGATGCTTCTCGAGAATTTTACGCTGCCCCCCCGCCTAGAGGGGGGCCCTATTTCTACGGTAATGAAGGTTATTCGACGCGTATGACGCGCGAGGAAAAAAGTGCATTCCTCGTGTCTCCGCCGGGTGGAAAATGCATTTCCGGGTAATCAAGGCGTGGCGCGATGAAAAAGGCACGGGTTTTCGGACGAAGGAAAGCGCGTTTCCACGGTAATCGGGATTAAGCGAGAGAGACTTGCCCCCCTTTCCCGGGGAAATCCGGCTTCGGGCCCCCTTTTCCCTGGATCCTCCTCGCGAAACCAATTTAAGTATTAGGCTCCGTGGGGAACCTCTTTGACGAGGTCTCGGCTTTCCCATTTCCCTGGCTCGATCCTTTCGAGAGTTCAATCACGGCCTCGATCGAATGCAAGCAGACTTCGATGCAATTCGGCTTTTTCGGAGGTGGCGGGAAACAAATGTCGATCAGGTGCAGGTTGCTCGAGTCCTCGTCTACGGCACCTCGGAATTTGTGGGGGGAAAATTGTTTTCCCATTTTGGCGGGATTTTCCTCCCTCGGAGGGGCCACCTCGAGGACTCTTCGACGTCTCTCCCACGGTAATCTCTCTCAGGTTTCATCACCTTCTCTCTACCCTTCATTCGGGTAATGGTTCACTGTCCTGTGAGACTTCCGCCAGTGGGAAAAAATGTTCAAGTATCGATGCGGCGCATTGCGGTGCACCGGGGCAAATGCAGTCGTAGATGATATGCATTGCACCGCCTGGGGGTTGCATTTAATGAGGCTGCGGGACTGATGCAGAAGTAGCGCGGTCAAAGAGAGCACGGTTGGAGGCTGAAGGTTGAAGGCAGAAGGGTTGCCACCGTCTTCTACTTGTTGAATTAACCTTTCCTTCATCCACAAGAGGGATATGACCGAAGCTCTGCGGTACTCGTACGAGGAAAGGAGCTTTTTCTCGCGAGGTCGACGAGGTCTTTCTCGGCGTCCCCTCCTCTCTTCACATTTTCTTTTTGTGGGACATCTCCCTGCTCTTTTACTCCTAGTGCTTCGAGTGGTGGTATTACGGATCGACGTGAACGAATCTGCGACCGTGATTCCTGGGACTGGATTTTCTAGATCAACCTCCGTATACGAAATTAATAGTTTCGTATAAGACTTTCAAATGTAGACGAATGACGCGACTCTATTTGTTGGTGGAAAGAAAAATCCGTGTCAACGCGAGAATCGAGCTCCGATTATCGATAGACTCCGACGATCGCTGAAAACCGAGTCGATCGCTCGTTAGGTTCTCTCCGATTCCTGTAAAGTCGGTGCCCACGTCTTTGGCCATTTGGCATCGCTAACTTGTTGCTTCCGCGGTTTTGTAATATCCGTTGGAAAGCGCTCCGTGACCCCGTATTTCTCGGGGCGGCAACTACTTCTACCAAGGAGTAACGTCTGGAGCGGTCTGGCTCGGATAGGTGGAACGTATAGGGCGAGCCACTTAAACCGGCTACTAGAATAACTCGGCTATTCTCAAAGGTGGAACAGTTGTTCCGGACCGAGTATTCGGTTCCGAAGGCGAGTACACGGCGAGAACGGTTGGGGTATACGGATAGATGACCAAGGAACGACTCGCTAATGGCACAGGGGTGTACCCCCGTCCCTTCGGGGTCGTCCCGTTCCAAAGGACTCGCTTCCCGGTTCCGAATGTAAAATTCAAAACGAACTCACCTGGGTGTCGTTGTGGACGAGTCTGAGGTGGAACTTCGGAAGGGCCCCCAATCGGTTGACGTGGTCGACGGCCATTTTGGCGGCCTGAAGTTCGCTGGGGCCTTCCAGTCTGGACTCCGCTCCGCTGGTCAGCTCGAACAGCCCCAGAATGGTCACGTCCACCTTGTCCTCGTCAAGTGTGCCATTGAGACGCTCCTGGTACTCCTCGACCTCGTTCCCGAAGAGACCTTCGTTAGTGAAGTTCGTCGTTATGGAAGGTATCGACGAGGTGGCTGCCTCTTCGAGGGTCTCGGTGGGGTCGACCGGCGAGGAGTCGAACGCACTAGTGGTACCGGCGAGGTCGAGGTCTTCTTCCGGGGACGTCGTGGATTCCTTGGGGTCCTCTTCGGTCTCTAGGTCGGGATCCTTTATCCGAGGCCCGTCGCGGCTGGGGCTTTTCGGGAGGTCCGGAGGTGGAATCGTCCCGGGTGAGGTCGTGGTCGGAGAACCTTCGTTCTCCAACCTCGAGGAACCAAAATGGCGGCGATCGAATTTTTCCGGCGCAGAGGGTGGCTTATAAGTCGGCTTGACGGGGAACTTTTGCGACCCTTCGAATCCTGTCAGCGGCTTGTCGTCGACCTCGACGTCGACCTCGTCCTGCGAGGCGTTATTTTTCACGGTCAACTCTAAAGCTGTCCCCAAAATTCTACCGACCGCGACATCCTCTATCCCCGCAGGTCGGTCCTCGACCTCGAGTTCCTTGGCACTGCTCTCGAGCATCGTTCTTAAGTTCGCCTCTCTGACGTGACGAACCACCTTGACGTCGACTTCGCCCGCGAAATTCTTGGTATTACTATACCTCACACCGCCATTACGATTACATTTCGTCAGATTCGAAGACGCAATGGTACCCTCGACCCGCGAGGCATCGTCTTCCGAGGTCATCCCCAGAACCTTATTGGAGCCATCACCGATGTTCCGACTCTCGGCGACCTCGACCACTTCGATTACGTCCCTCGTCCCTGCACTCGAATTTCTGAACTCGTGGCCCTCGCAAACCCTGCCAAACTGCACACTACTGTTGCATCCGTGGTCCGAACGGGTGGAGTCCTCGACCTTAACCTCCCTAGTGTTAAAAAATTCTTCCCTATTGCTATCGAGGTTGATGTCCCTGTCCATATTGTCAAGGACATGCTCGGACCGAGATCGAGGTCCTTGCTCCTTAGGCGGGAGGGAGGTTTCATCCTGGACCTCCTCCTTTCCCGGATCCTTCGGCAGGCTCACGGGATACTTATCCACCTGGTGGGTTGGAGGAAGGAGGGAATCGGTGCCCTCAAAGGTGGGCAGATCCAGGACCTCGCGACCGAGGGCGGGCTGCTCGCTCGACAGGACATCTCCCAGGCAGGTGAGGACGACCAGTAGAAGTGTCAGAGGAACTGCGTAAGGTCGGGGATGACGGGTTTGTGGAGGAGAGGATGGCAGGAGGAGAAGAGAGAAGAGATTAGGCGCAACGGGCGACATAATCAGCCGCCACGATGTCGGTGCAGGATGCGCGATCCGGACATCTTGGTCAACGCCATCTGAAATAGACAATCGACCCAATTAGATCGAGCTTACTTCTGCGCCCAGATATGGACACTAAATGATAAATTACCGAGCTAAGCAACGTCGGTTTCGCGAAAATGCTTCCCATTCACTTTGTCGCCGCATAAGATATTGCAGTGCAAAGTATTGTCCCGCAAGATTTATGAGCAATTGTGAACACCCGCGTATTCGCTGAAACGAGCGCACCGAGAGAGAGAGAGAGAGAGTGAGAAAGAGAGAGAGAGAGAGAGAGAGAGGGAGAGAGAGAGAG